>NW_022589706.1:50181970-50237893 GCF_004348235.1 Phoca vitulina
CTTTTGTTATTAATTGCCTTATATAATTGGCTGCTCCCATGTTAGGGGCATAGATATTTACAATTGTTAGATCTTCTTGTTGGATAGACCCTTTAAGTAGGAGGTAGTGTCCTTCCTCATCTCTTATTACAGTCTTTGGTTTAAAATCTAATTTGTCTGATATAAGGATTGCCGCCCCAGCTTTCTTTTGGTGTCCATTAGCATGGTAAATGGTTTTCCACCCCCTCACTTTCAATCTGGGGGTGTCTTTGGGTCTAAAATGAGTCTCTTGCAGACAGCATATCGATGGGTCTTGTTTTTTAATCCAATCTGATAGCCTGTGTCTTTTGATTGGGGCATTTAGCCCATTTACATTCAGGGTAACTATTGAAAGATAGGAATTTAGTGCCATTGTATTGCCTGTAAAGTGACTGTTACTGCATATTGTTTGTGTTCCTTTCTGGTCTATGTTGCTTTTAGGCTCTCTTTTTGCTTAGAGGACCCCTTTCAATATTTCTTGTAGGGCTGGTTTCGTGTTTGCAAATTCCTTTAGTTTTTGTTCGTCCTGGAAGCTTTTTATCTCTCCTTCAATTTTCAATGACAGCCTAGCTGGATATAGTATTCTTGGCTGCATATTTTTCTCATTTAGTGCTCTGCATATGTCCTGCCAGTCCTTTCTGGCCTGCCAGGTCTCTGTGGATAAGTCTGTTGCCAATCTAATGTTTCTACCATTGTAGGTTACATATCTCTTCTCCCGAGCTGCTTTCAGGATTTTCTCTTTGTCTCTGAGACTGGTAAGTTTTACTATTAGATGTCAGGGTGTTGACCTATTTTTATTGATTTTGAGAGGGGTTCTCTGTGCCTCCTGGATTTTGATGCCTGTTTCCTTCCCCAAATTAAGGAAGTTCTCTGCTATAATTTGCTCCATTATACCTTCTGCCCCTCTCTCTCTTTCTTCTTCTTCTGGGATCCCAATTATTCTAATGTTGTTTCGTCTTATGGTATCGTTTATCTCTCGAATTCTGCCCTCGTGATCCAGTAGTTGTTTATCTCTCTTTTTCTCAGCTTCTTTATTTTCCATCATTTGGTCTTCTATCTCACTGATTCTTTCTTCTGCCTCATTTATCCTAGCAGTTAGCGCCCCCATATTTGATTGCACCTCATTAATAGCCTTTTTTATTTCTACTTGGTTAGCTTTTAGTTCTTTTACTTCTCCAGAAAGGGTTTCTCTAATAACTTCCATGCTTTTTTCAAGCCCAGCTAGTATCTTTAAAGTGATGATTCTGAACTCTAGATCTGACATCGTACTAATGTCCGTATTGAGTAGGTCCCTGGCAGTCGGTACTACCTCTTGTTCTTTTTGTTGAGGTGATTTTTTCCGTCTTGTCATTTTGTGCAGAGGAGAATAGATTAATGAGAGAACAAAATGCTAACAGGGTAACAACGTCCCCAGAAAATATACTCTAAACAAATCAGAAAAGACCTGAAGCAGTGGGAAAAGAAAGGGAAAGAGAGAAAAAAGAAAAAGAAAGAAAAAAAGAAAAAAGAAAAAGAAAAAGATAAAGATAAAAACAAACAAAAACAGAACAAAACAAAACAAAAACAGAATGTGATCAAATATGATCAGGCTGGTTTATAGATCAGTGCCACACACTAGATTTTGAGTGTATTTTGGTCTGTTAAAAGAAAGTGCCTCCCAAAATTTTAAAGAAAGAAAAACTTATATATGTACACAAATAAGGGTTGATATGATGAAGGGATGGAATATGACTGTAAAGATGGAAATTATAAAAAATTTTATAAAAGGATTTGATAAGTTGTTTGAAAAAAGAAAGAAGAGGATTTAAAAAAAAAAGAAAAAAGGGAGAGAATGTGATCAGGCAGGGGAGTAGAAAAAAACCATACACTAGAGATTTAGAGTATATTTTGATCTGTTAGAAGAAACTATCTCAAAATTTTAAAGAGAGAACAACCTATATATATATGCCAAAAATACGGGTAACTACTATGAAGGGATAGAATATGACTTTAAAAATGAAAAATAAAAATGTTTTTTTTTAAAAAAGGGATTGATAAGATGTTGGTTGAAAAACGGAAAAAGAAAAATTCAAAAAAAAAAGAAAAAAAGACAGTTAAAAAAAATAATTTACTTTGAAAGACTAAAGAATCATGGTAAAAAAGCCATGAATTCTATGTGCAGTATTCCCCTAGCGCTGGAGTTCTGCTGTTCTCACTGATCGGTAAACTTGGTCTTGGCAGGCTGTTCTCGCTGATCTTCTGGGGGAGGGGCCTGTTGCCGTGGTTCCCAAATGTCTTTGCCGGAGGCAGAATTGCCCCGCCCTTGCCGGTCCGGGCTAAGTAATCTGCTTGGGTTTGCTCTCCAGAGCTTTTGTTCCCTGCAAGCTTTCCGTACAGCTTTGGAGGCGGAGAGTGGAAATGGTGGCCTCCCAGTCTCTGCCCCGGAGGAGCCGAGAACTCGGGGTCCCGCTCCTCAGCGAGCCCCCAGAGAAAAGCAGTCAGTCACTCCCGTCTCCCCGGTCTCCGGCCGCACTCGGTGCTCAGCCGGCCTGTGACCGCGCCTTTCTATCTGGCACCTGACCCCGTGTGGAGTCTCCAAACCCAGCAGATCCCTGCGGTGCGCTCCCGCGCCTCTCCTCCTGGGGGAAGAAGGTGAGTCTCCCCGGATCTGCCGCTTGTTGGGTCCCTGCTGGAGGAGCAGTGGCCCGACTGTGCCGCGGATCACGGTTTATGACAACCCCGAGCTGAGAGCCCGCGCCTGGGCTCCGTCTCTGCAGTCGGCTTCCCTGCTCCGATACCTGGGAGCTCTGCCGCACTCAGGCACCCCCGGTCTTTCTGTGACCCCGAGGGTCCTGAGACCACACTGTCCCACGAGGGTTCCACCCCCCACTTAGCCACCAGAGTGACGTCCCTCAGCGGAGCAGACTTCTAAAAGTTCCGATTTTGTGCTCCGTGGCTCTATCACTTGTCAGAAGCGGCGGACGGAGGCCCCTCCCCCGCCGTCTATCCTCCCGAATATCGCCTCGGATTCACTTCTCCGCACGTCCTACCTTCCAGAAAGTGGTCGCTTTTCTGTTCAGAGAGTTGTTGCTGTTCTTTTCTTCGATCTCCTGTTGAGTTTGTAGGTGTTCAGAGTGGTTTGATCCCTATCCAGCTGAATTCCTGAGAGGAGATGAAATCCAGGTCTCCTACTCCTCCGCTATCTTGCTCGAGACTGTCTTTTTTCTATTGCATATTTTTTCCTGCTTTGTCGAAGATTATTTGACCATAGAGTTGAGGGTCCATTCTGGGTTCTCTATTCTGTTCCATTGATCTATGTGTCTGTTTTTGTGCCAATACCATGCTGTCTTGATGATCACGGCTTTATAATATAGCTTGAAGTCAGGCACTGTAATGCCTTCCAGCTTTGATTTTCATTTTCAACAGTCCCTTGGAGATTCAGGGTCTTTTGTGATTTGATACAAATTTTAGGATTGTTTGTTCCAGCACTTTGAAAAATGTCATTGGAATTTTGATTGGGATGGCATTGAAGGTATAGATTGCTCTGGGTAGCATAGACATTTAACAATGTTTATTCTTCCGATCCATGAGCATGGAATGTTTTTCCATCTTTTTGTGTCTTCTTCAATTTCTTTCATGAGTGTTCTGTAGTTCTTAGAGTATAAATCCTTTACCTTTTTTGTTAGGTTTATTCTGAGGTATCTTATGGTTTTTGGTGCTATTGCAAATGAAATTGTTTCTCTAATTTCTCTTTCTACAGTTGCATTGTTAGTGTATAAGAAAGCAACTGATTTCTGTGCATTGATTTTGTATCCTGACACATTACTGAATTGCTGTATGAGTTCTAGGAATTTGGGGGTGGAGTCTTTTGGATTTTCCACATAAAGTATCATGTCATCTATGAAAAGAGATAGTTTGACTTCTTCTTTGCCAATTTGAATACCTTTTATTTTCTTTTTGTAGTCTGATTGATGTTGCTAGGACTTCTAGTACTATGTTGAACAATAGTGATGAGAGTGGGCATCCTTGTCGTGTTCCTGATCTTAAGGGAAAGGCTCTCAGCTTTTCCCTATTGAGGATGATACTCGCTGTGGGTTTTTCATAGATGGATTTTATGAACTTGAGGAATGCTCCCTCTATCCTTATGCTCTGAAGAGTTTTAATCAGGAAAGGATGCTATATTTTGTCAAAGGATTTTTCTGCATCCATTGAGAGGACCATATGGTTCTTCTCTCTCCTCTTATTAATGTGTTCTATCACATTGATTTATTTGCAAATGTTGAACCACCCTTGCATCTCAGGGATAAATCCCACTTGGTCGTGCTGGATGATCCCTTTAATGTATTGTTGGATCCTATTAACCAGAATTTTGTTGAGAATTTTGGACTCCACATTCATCAGGGATATCAGTCTGAAATTCTCCTTTTTGATGGGGTTTTTGCCTGGTTTGGGGATTAAGGTAATGCTGGCCTCATAGAATGAGTCTGGAAGCTTTCCTTCTCTTTCTATTTTTTGAAACAGCTTCAGGAGAATAGGCATTATTTCTTCTTTGAATGTTTGGTAGAATTCCCCAGGGAATCCATCAGGCCCTGGACTCTTGTTTTTTGGGAGGTTTTTGATCACTACTTCAATCTCATTACTGGTTATTGGCCTATTCAGGTTGTCAATTTCTTCCTGTTTCAGTCTTGGCAATTTATAGGTTTCCAGGAAGACATCCATTTCATCCAGGTTGCTCAGCTTCTTGGCCTATAGTTGTTGATAATAATTTCTGATAATTGTTTCTATTTCCTTGGTGTAGTCATGATCTCTCCCCTTTCATTCATAATTTTATTAATTTGGGTCCTTTCTATTTTCTTTTGGAAAAGTCTGGCCAGTGGTTTATTGATCTTATTAATTCTTTCAAAGAACCAGCTTCTAGTTTTGTTGATCTGATCTACTGTGTTTCTGGTTTCTAATTCATTGATCTCTGCTCTAATCTTAATTATTTCTCTTCTAATGCATGGCTTAGACATCATTTGTTGTTTTTCTTTAGTTCTTTAAGGTGTACAGTTAGTTGGTGAATTTGGGATTTTTCTATATATATTTTTTTGTTTTTTGAGTGAGGCTTGGATAGCTATGTATTTTCCTCTTAGGACCGCCTTTGCAGTATCCCATAGGTTTTGGACTGATGTGTTTTCATTCTCATTGGTTTCCATGAATTGTTTAGGTTCTTCTTTGATTTCCTGGTTGACCCAAACATTCTTGAGCAGAGTGGTCTTTAGCTTCCAAGTGTTTGAATTTCTTCCAAATTTTTTCTTGTGATTGAGCTCCAGTTTTAAAGCATTATGGTCTGAGAATATGCAGGGAATAATCTCAATCTTTTGGTATCAGTTGAGACCTGATTTGTGGCCCAGTATGTGGTCTATTCTGGAGAAAGTTCCGTGTGCGCTTGAGAAGAATGAGTATTGTGTTGTTTTAGGGTGGAATGTTCTGTATATATATATATATGAGGTCCATCTGGTCCAGTGTGTCATTCAAAGCTCTTGTTTCTTTGTTGATTTTCTGCTTAGATGATCTGTCTATTTCTGAGAGTGAAGTATTGAGGTCTCCTACAATTAACGTATTGTTATTAATATGACTATTTTGGTTAACAGTTGGCTTATGTAGATGGCTGCTCCCATGTTGGGGGTGTAGATATTTGCAATTGTTAGATCTTCTTGTTGGATAGACCTTTTAAGAATGATATAGTGTCCTTCTGTGTCTCTAACTACAGTCTTTAGTTTAAAATCTAATTTGTCTGATATAAGAATTGCTACCCCAGCTCTCTTTTGAGGTCCGCTGGTATGGAAGATGGATCTCCATCTCTTCACTTTCAGTCTGGATGTATCTTTAGGTTCAAAATGAGTCTCTTGTAGACAGCTTATGGATGGGTCCTGTCTTTTTATCCAATCTGCAACCCTGTACCGTTTTATGGGAGCATTTAGGCTGTTTATGTTGAGAGTGATTATTGAAAGATATGAATTTATTGTCACCATGTTGCCTATGAAGACCTTGTTTCTATAGATTATCTCTGTAAATTTCTGTTGTATATCACTCTTGGGGTCTTTCTCCTTTTATAGAGCCCCCCTTAATATTTTTTGCAGGGCCGGCTTAGTGGTCACATATTCTTTCAGTTTCTGCCCATCTTGGAAGCCCTGCATCTCTCTATCCATTCTAAATGAGAGCCTTGCCAGATAAAGTATTCTTGGCTGCACATTATTCTCATTTAGTACCCTGAATATGTCTTGCCAGGCCTTTCTGGCTTGCCAGGTCTCTGTGGATAGGTCTGACGTTATTCTGATGTTCCTCCCTCTGTATATAAGGAATCTCTTCCTCCTAACTGCCCTTAAGATGGTTTCTTTGGTTCTAAGATTTGTGAGTTTTACTATTACATGCCAGGGCTATCACTCACTGGTGGTGTAGGATCCCCACGGCTCCCTCCCCATTCCGTTTATCCTTCGATATCTGCCCACAGAATCACAGCTCCCCGCTTCATACCTCGAAACCAACTGCCTGTAATATTCTGTTTGTAGAGATCCAGATCTATCTTTTTACATCTCAGGCTGATTTCATGGGTCTTCAGAGTGGTCTGGTGGATACCCAACTCAATTCTGGGGATTGGTTGGAATAGGGTCCCCTACTCCCCTGTCATCTTTTCAGGGCTCCAAGTGAGTTATATATCTAATAAAATACTCTCACCTCTGCATCTGTCTAGGTTCAAATATTCAATAAAGTCACTTCTCATGTATTACAAATTCAAGATAACTGGTACATTATATTTCTAAGTCAATATTTCTCTGTGATCATTTCTATGATTAATATGGCATTCTAAATGGCCATCTTATTTTCCATTCCATAGTATTTGGTTTTTATCTGTCTTACGATATTTGTGATATTTTTACTTAATCCTATGGCATTTTAAGCATGTTTTGTTTTCTATACTAACTGATGATCCTCATCATTTGGGGAAGACCCATGTGACAGAGTTTCACATGGGCTATGGGCCCAACTCAGAAATTCAGTTTTTTGCTCACTGAAAATGAAATGCCCCAAGGTTGATGTCAGTGGTTGAATAAGAAATTGTTTTCTAAAGCTCATACTGATCTTCCACATTAAATATGGATCTGCAGCCTGAAGAATTTGCATTGATCACACTTGTCTCAATCTAGTCTCCAGTTGTACTCAGCCAACTACCACAGCATAGATAGTTTGTTAGAAGCTGAATATCCTTTAGGGGTGTAGGGAAAGGCAAGCAGAGAAACCCCAGTGGCTCAAAGGTCCTCCCTAATGATGCAGACCTCACCACGAATCAACAAGCCTTTCCTTCCATAGCTTGCAGACTCATCCTTGCTTGTGTATTTTACAGAATAAAGGTTATTGCAGGACCAAATTCCTGGACTTTCTGAAATCAATAAAGTGCATGATGAATGAGATACACTAAATGAAATGATTTCTTTCATCTTCATATCCATGTCATTTATTTTTTCTGTCCAAAAAAACTTGAAACATTCTGACATGTATTAATTATTATGATTTAATGTAAAGGGGAGGCTGCTTGTTAACTGGCTGGAAAAAATGGGAGCTCAAGAATGATGCCATGATTCAGTCCATCAAGTATCTTCTTGGATCTAAATTTTTGTCTCTAGTCTCTGGAAAAATAATAAAATGGAAAAACTGAAGATAAATATTGCTAAGTATGTGGGAATGGGTACTAAGGGAGATTCACTCACAAAATGCTGTAAATTCTCCTTTTTATATATTTGTAATTTGACCAAGGGATCTCTTTTGTCGGTTTCTATCCCTAGAATAATCAGCAATGCTATAATGGGTGCCTGTTCAGGGAAAGGTAAACTACTTCTGGAAAGCCAGGCTGGAAAACTGACTTTGTTATAAAAATCTATTTGCATTGATTTCTTGCATCTCTGTCCCCTTATTTAACTAAAATGTTTCCTATGCTTCTTTTTTTGTCTCTTTTTTTCCCTAAATTTTTATTTCAAAATTTTTAATTTAAAATTTTTATTTAAATTTTTATGGCTAGGATTCCTTTGTGTGTATATTTGTGTGTGTGTGTGTGTGTGTGTGTGTGTGTGTGTATCACTTCTTCTTTATCCATTCATCAGTAGATGCACACTTGGGCTGTTTCCATAACTTGGCTATTGTAGATAATGCTGCTATAAACATCGGGGTGGATGGATCCCTTTGAACTAGTATTTTTGTATTCTCTAGGTAAATACCTAGTAGTGCAATTGCTGAATCATAGGGTACGTCTATTTTTAACTTTTTTAGGAACATCCATACTATTTTCCAGAGTGGCTGTACCAGCTTGCATTCCCACCAGCAGTGTAAGAGGGTTCCCCTTTCTCCACATCCTCACCGACATTTGTTGTTTCTTGTGCTGTTAGTTAACATATAGCGTAATATTGGTTTCAGGAGTAGAATTTAATGACTCATCACTTACATATAATACCCAGTGCTCATCACAACAAGTGCCCTCCTTAATACCCATCACCTATTTACCCATCCACTATCCACTTCCCTCCATCAACCCTCAGTTTGTTCTCTATCGAAAGAATCTCCTATGGTTAGCTTCTCTCTCTCTTTTTCCTTCCCTTATGTTCATCTCTTTTGTTTCATAATTCCATATGAGTGAAATCATATGGTATTTGCCTTTATCTGAGTGCTTATTGCACTTAACATAATACACTCTAGCTCCATCCACATCATTGAAATGGCAAAGTTTCATTCTCTTTTTTGATGGCTGAGTAATATTCCATTGTATAAATATCAGTTTCTTCTTTATCCATTTCATATGCTTCTTTGTGACTTTGGATTATTTATTTCATCTTTTATTCCCATTGACCCACCCACCCACCCATTCCACTGTCTATCTTTCTACTTTGATTGTTTGTCTTTTGATGCCCAGTTTTCTTTCATATTATGTGCAAGCCCTTATATAACATTATCTAAGAGGTTATTCTCTATGACCTATGATTCTTGGTTAATTTTTAATAGATTTATCTTAGAAATTTTGGTCTTTGTATTATCTGTTTAGTGTTTTTGTTTGTTTGTTTTGTTTTGTTTTGTTTTGGCTTTTGGTCATGGATCTGCTCACCTTCTCATCTCACTCACATCCAGCTTTTTATTTTGGTTGTTTGTCATTTGTCCTGTTTTCCTTCACATTACCTTGCAAGAACTTGCTATGGAATATCATACAAAATTCATACAAAGTAGTCATACTTGCTTACAGATAAAGTATATTTTTCACTGGAAACAGGTTTGGAAAATATATTTCCTCACAACAGACCTTCATTTGATTCCATAAATGTATTTAATAAAGTTTCTTGCTGTAGTATATTAAAAATGGCTATGTATTCTTCTTTTTTTTTATTAGTTTCAGAGGTAGAACTTAGTGATTCATCAGTTGCATATAACATATAACACCCAGTGATCATTACATTAAGTGCCCTCCTTAAAACCTATTACCCAATTATCCCTTCCCCCCACCCATTTCCCCTCCAGCAGTCCTCTGTTTGTTTCCTATTGTTCAGTGTCTCTTATGGCTTGCCTCCCTCTCAATTTTTATCTTTTTTTAATTTTTCCTTCCCTTCGCCTATATTCATCCATTTTGTTTCTTAAACTTCCACATATGGTATTTGTCTCTGACTGACTTATTTTGTTTAGCATAATATCCTCTAGCTCCATCCACATTGTTGCAAATGGCAAGTTAAGAAAATCCATCACCATGTGATGCATATTCAGTTAAGACTGGATTTTTTTGATAACTTTTTCTTCGGTTTTTATTAGATGTTCTTTTGAACAGAATGGTCTCTCTAGTATTTCTTTCACTGACAACTCTGCTAGGAATTGCTGAGTGGAAAAAAGGTTATCATCTCCTGCCAGAAACAGAATATATGCAAGAGGCATTAGGGCAGGGAGAAGATTTAAATCCAAATATTCTAATGCTAAATTCAGTGCCCTTTCTCCTAAGTGACGTCTATCTTTAAGAGAAAAAGAATATTTTTTTTTCTTTTGCTTTTATTGAAGATATGAATTCAAGTTCTGATTCTAGATCAGATTCATGTTATGCTGAAAAAAGATAGAATAGAAAAGACAAAGTCATGAAGAAGATAACTTGATAATCTTATTCTTCTTTCCAGCACATCCAATTCTATTTTCTTTGCTATCTTGTATAAGAGACATTTTATAATGTAAAATTCCTTTTTTTTTTTGCTTGGATCCCCACACCTGGAAGCCACTACCACTTGTAGAAATGAATCCAATGATATTTAAGACAATGACTTTATCTATAATCCTTTTGCTTAAAAAGTTGATTTTTTCCAAGTAATTAATCTATAGGAAATATATCATAATAACATTATCATTTTCAATATCATAAGAATTTGACTAATAAAAAAGAGGACTGAGCAATTATTCGGTTGATCACCATATCTATAAATTCTACTCCCACATTGTATATTGATCTGTTCTTCTTTGTCAGTCTTTACTATCACTTTAATCCTAGCCATTTTCATATCCAAGTTGGATTTACTGCAATAGCCTTCTAATATCCTACTTTCATTTTCACACTGCTGTAACCCACTTTCTACAAAGAAATGTTCCCTATTTTTAGAAAGTCTATTTCAGAGATTGTCAGTATTGAGTAAAATACTTTAATAACTTTCTCTTTTATATAGGTTAAAATCTATATTCTCTGAAATGGCCCCCAAAATATCCTGACTAGTATTCTAATCTTGTTACTCTACTTTCTTTCTCCACCCATATCAACTTTCTTTGAGCTTTTTTTTTTTCCTTCAAATCTTCATTTAAATTCTAGTTAGTTAACATACTGTGTGGTATTGATTGTGGGAGTGGAATTCAGTGATTCATCACTTACATACAACACCCAGTGCTCATCCTAACAAGTTCCCTCCTTAATAGGGCCCTTCACCCATCTAGCTCATATCCCACCCACCTTCCTCCATCAACCCTTAGTTTGTTCTCTATAGTTAAGGGTCTCTTATGGTTTATTTCCCTTTCTCCATTTTCCCCCCTCCCATATGTTCATCTGTTTTCTTAAATTCCACATATGAGTGAAATCATATGGTATTTGTCTTACTCTGACTGATTTATTTCACTTAGCATAATACACTCTAGCTCCATTCACGTCATTGCAAATGACAAGATTTTATTCTTTTCAATGGCTGAGTAATATTCCATTATAATATATATGTATATATACCATTTCTTTGTTATCCATTCATCAGATAGACATTTGGGCTCTTTCCTTAGTTTGGCTCTTGTTGCTAATGTTGCTATAAACATTCGGTGCTGCATGTACCTCTTCAAATTTGTATTTTTGTATCCTTTATACCTAGTAGTGCAATTATGAATTGTAGGGTAGTACTATTTTTAACTTTTTGAGGAAACTCCATACTGTTTTCCAGAGTGGCTGCACCAGTTTGCATTCCCACCAATAATGCAAGAGGGTCCCCCTTTCTCCACATCCTTGCCAACACCTGTTTTTTTTTGTGTTGTTAATTTTAGCCATCCTGACAGGCGTGAGGTGGTATCTCATCATTGTTTTGATTTGTATTTCCCTGATGATGGGTGATGTTGAGCATCTTTTCATGTGTCTGTTTGACTTCTGGATGTCTTCTTTGGAAAAATGTCTATACATGTCTTCTGCCCATTTCTTAACTGGATTATTTGTTCCTTGGGTGTTGAGTTTGATAAGTTTTTGTAAATTTTGGATACTAACCCTTTATCGGATATGTCATTTGCAAATATCTTCTCCCATTCTGTCGGTTGTCTTTTAGTTTTGTTGATTGTTTCCTTCACTGTGGAGAAGGTTTTTATCTTGATGAAGTACCAATAGTTCATTTTGTTTTTGTTTCCCTTGCCTCAGGTGACATGTCTAGTAAGAATTAGCTCCAGCCAAGGTCAAAGAGGTTGCTGCCTGTGTTCTTCTGTAAGATTTTGATGGATTCCTGTCTCACATTTAGGTCTTTCATCCATTTTATTTATTTTTATTTTTTTATTTTTAAAAATTTTATTTATTTATTTGACAGAGAGAGCACAAGCAGTGGGAGCAGCAGACAGAGGGAGAAGCAGGCTCTCTGCTGAACAAGGAGCCCAATGCGGGACTTGATCCCAGAACCCTGGGATCATGACCTGAGCCAAAGGCAGCCACTTGACTGACTGAGCCACCCAGGCATCACCTTTCATCCATTTTAAACTTATTTTTGTGTATAGTGTAAGAAAGTGGTCCAGTTTCATTCTTCTGCATGTGGCTGTCCAGTTTTCCAGCACCATTTGTTGAAGAGATGGTCTTTTTTCCATTGGACATTCTTTCCTGCATTGTTGAAGATTGGTTGACCATAGAGTTGTGGGTCCATTTCTGGGTTTTTTATTCTGTTCCATTGATCTATGTGTCTGTTTTTGTGCCAGTACCACACTATCTTGATGGTTACAGCTTTGTAATATAGCTTGAAGTCCGGAATTGTGACGCCTCCAGCTTTTCTTTTCCTTTTCAGGATTGCTTTGGCTATTTGGGATCTTTTGTGGTTCCATGCAAATTTTAGGATTGTTTGTTCTAGCTCTGTGAAAAATGCTAATAGGGATTGCATTAAGTGTGTAGATTGCTTTGGGTAGCATAGACATTTTTAACAATGTTTGTTCTTCCAATCCATGAGCATAGAATGTTTTTCCATTTCTTTGTGTCCTTTTCAATTTCTTTCATGAGTATTCTATAGTTTTCAGAGTACAGATCATTTACCTCTTTGGTTAGGTTTATGCCTAACTATCTTATGGTTTTGGTGCAATTGTAAATAGGATTGATTCCTTGATTTCTTTTTCTACTCCTTTGTTATTGGTGTATAGAAATGCAACAGATTTCTGCACATTGATTTTATATCCTGTGACTTTGCTAAATTCCTGTATGAGTTCTAGCAATTTTTTGGTGGAGTCTTTCAGGTTTTCTACATAGAGTATCGTGTCATCTGCAAATAGTGAAAGTTTGACTTCTGTGCTGATTTGGATGCCTTTTATTTCTTTTTATTGTCTGATTGCTGAGGCTAACATTTCCAGTACTGTGTTAAATGGTAATGGTGAGAGTGGAACAATCCCTGTCTTATTCCTGACCATAGTTGAAAAGCTCTCAGTTTTTCCCCATTGAGGATGATATTAGCTGTGGGTCTTCTGCATATAACTTTTATGATATTGAGGTATGTTCCATCTATACCTACTTTGTTGAGGGTTTTTATCAAGAATGGATGCTGTATTCTGTGAAATGTTTTTTTCTGCATATATTGAGAGGATCATATGGCTCTTATCCTTTCTTTTATTAATGTGGCATATCACATTGGTTGATTTGCAAATACTGAACCACCTCTGAAGCCCAGGAATAAATCCCACCTGATTGTGGTGAATAATTCTTTTAATGTACTGTTGGATTTGATTTGCTAATATCTTGTTGAGAATTTTTGCATCCATGTTCATGAGGGATATTGGCCTGTAATTCTCCTTTTTAGTGGGGTCTTCATCTGGTTTTGGAATCAAGGTAATGCTTGCCTTGTAAAATGAGTTTGGAAGTTTTCCTTCCATTTCTATTTTTAGGAACAGTTTGAGAAGAATAGGTATTAACTCTTCTTTAAATGTCTGGTAGAATTCCCCTGGGAAGCCATTTGGCCCTGGACTTTCGTTTGTTGGGAGAGTTTTGATTATTAATTCAATTTCTTTGCTGGTTATGGATCTGTACAAATTTTCTATTTCTTCCTGTTTCAGTTTTGGTAATTTTTAAGTTTCTAGGAATTTGTTCCAGATTGCCCAATTTGTTGGCATATGCTTTTTCATAATATTCTCTTATAATTGTTTGGATTTCTGTGGTGTTGGTTATGATCTGTCCTCTTTCATTCATGGTTTTATCTATTTGGGTCCTTTTTCTTTTCTTTTTTGATAAGTCTGGCTAGGGGCTTATTAATTTTATTAATTCTTTCAAAAAATCAGCTCTTATTTTCATTGATCTATCCTACTGTTTCTTTGTTTTTTTTTTATTTCTATATCATTTATTTCTGCTCTGATCTTTTCTTTTTTTAAAAGATTTTACTTATTTATTTGAGAGAGAGAGAGAGAGAGAGCACAAGCAAGGAGGGGGCAGGCAGAGGAGAAACAGGCTCCCACTGAGCAAGAAGCCTGATGCAGGACTCAATCCCAGGATTCTGGGATCATGACCTGAGCTGAAGGCAGATGCTTAACTGACTGAGCCACCCAGGCATCCTTTCTGCTCTAATCTTTATTATTTCCCCTTTACTGCTGGCTTTAGGCTTTATTTGCTGTTCCTTTTCTAGCTCCTTTAGGTGTAAGATTAGGTTGTGTATTTGAGACTTTTCTTGCTTCTTGAGGTAGGTCTGTATTGCAATATACTTCCCTCTTAGGACTGCTTTCGCTGCATCTCAAAGGTTTTGGACTGGTGTGTTTTCATTTTCATTTTCTTCCATGTAATTTTTTATTTCTTCATTAATTTCCTGGTTGACCTATTCATTCTTTAGTAGGATGTTCTTTAACCTCCATGTATTTGTGGTCTTTCCAAATTTTTTGTTGTGTTTGACTTCAAGTTTCATAGTGTTGTTGTCTGAAAATATGCATGGCATGATCTCAGTCTTTCTGTACGTGTTGAGGGCTGATTTGTGACCCATATGTAATCTATTCTGGAGAATGTTCCATGTGCACTTGAGATGAATGTGTATTCTGCTGCTTTAGGATAAAATGTTCTGAATATATCTGTTAAGTCCATCTGGTCCAGTGTGTTATTCAAAGCCATTGTTTCCTTGTTGATATTCTGCTTAGATGATCTGTCCATTGCTGTAAGTGGGATGTTAAAGTCCCCTACTATTATTGTATTATTGTCAATGAGTTTCTTTATGTTTGCTATTAATTGATTCATATATTTGGGTGCTCCCAAGTTGGGGGGCATAAATATTTAACATTGTCAGATCTTCTAGATTGATGGACTCCTTAATTATGACATAATGCTCATCTTCATCTCTTGTTACAGTCTTTGTTTTAAGATCTCATTTGAGGGTTTCTGGGTGGCTCAGTCCGTTGAGTGTCTGACTCTTGGTTTCAGTTCAGGTCATGATCTCATGGGTTATGAGATTGAGCCCCGTGTTGGGCTCTGTACTCAGCAGGGAGTCTGCTTGAGATTCTCTCTCTCCCTCTGCCTCCCACCCCTGTTCTCTCTCCCTCTCTCTAAAATAAATAAGCAAATCTTCAAAAAACATCTAGTTTGTCTGATAGAATAATGGCTACTCCAGCTTTCTTTTAATATCCATTAGCATGATAGATCATGCTCCATATCCTCACTTTCAATCTGCAGGTGACTTTAGGTCTAAAATGAGTCTCTTGTAGGCAGTATATAGATGAATCCTTTTTTTTTTTTTAAGATTTATTCATTCACTTGAGAGAAAGAGAGGGAGAGGCTGGGGGGAGGGGCAGAGGGAGAGAAAAGAGACAGACTCCTCAAGAAGACTCCCCATTGAGTGCAGAGCCTGATGCAGGGCTCAATCCCAGGACCCCAAGATCATGACCTGAGCTGAAATCAAGAGCCAGACACTTAATGGGCTGAACCACCCAGGTGCCTCTGGATCTTTTTTTTTATTTTAATCCATTCTGATACTCTATGTCTTTTGATTGGTTCATTTAGTCCATTCACATTCAAAGTGATTATTCAGAGATATGAATCTAGTGCCATTGTGTTACCTGTAGAGTTGGTGTTTCTGATGATGTTCTCCGGTCCTTTCTAGTTTTTGTTGTTTTGGTCTTTCTTTCCTCCATAAAGTCCCCCTTAAAATTTCTTGCAGGGTTGGTTTTGTGGTCACAAACTCCTTTAGTTTTTGTTTGTTTGGGAAACTCTTTATCTCTCCTTTTATTTTGAATTGACAGCTTTGCTGGATATAGAATTCTTGGCTGCATTTTTTTCCCATTCAGCATGTTGAACATTTCCTTCCACTCCTTTCCGGCCTGCCAAGTCTCTGTGGACAGATCCACTGAGAACCTGATCTGTCTTCCCTTGTAGGTTCCTTTTTTCCTTTGCTGCTTTCAGGATTCTTTCCTTGTCTGTGTATTTTGTGAATTTGACTATCATATGCCTTGGTGATGGCCAGCTTTTGTTGAATTTTCTTAGAACTCACTGAGTTCTTTAACTCTTAGTCGTGGTCAATTACCTTTCCCTCTTTTCTTCAGCTTCATTATTTTCCATAATTTTATCTTCTATATCAGTGATTCGCTCCTCTGATTCATCCATCCTCATTTTTATGAATTGCATTTGTGTTTGCATGTTGGTTATAGCATTTTTAATTTTGGCCTGACTAGATTTTAGTTATCTCTGTAGTAAGGTATTCTGTAGTGTCTTCTATGCTTTTTTTCAAGCTCAGCTAGGATCTTTATAATCATTGTTTTAAATTCTAGATCAGACATCTTACTTATATCTGTATTGGTTAAATCCCTGGCCATGAGTTTTACCTCATGTTCTTTCTTTTGGGGTTAATTCCTCCATCTCATTATTTTGTCTACAAAAGTAAAGAAGAAAGAAAAAAGAACAACAAATACAAAGACAAACAAACAAACAAAACAACAAACCCAAACAGACTAGGTCTTGGGTGTGTTTTGGTCTGTTAGAAGAATCTAGATCCCCAAATAAAAAAATAAAATAAAATGAAAATAGACCAAAAAAATATATATATGAAAATTACACATATAAAAATTTAAAAAATTAATAATAAAAAATTTTTAAAAAAGAATTGAAAATATAAGAAAATAAAAAAAATAATAAAAATAGAAGAACCAAAGAATAAACATAAAAAGGAAGCTTGGTCCTATTTCTCCTAGAGCTGAAGCTCTGCAACACTCTATGATCAATAAACTTTGTGCAAGTGAGTTGTTTGTGCTGGTCTTCTGGGGGAGGGGCTGCTGGGCTGATTCTCTGGCTGACTTGTTTCAGTGGAAATGCACCTCCAGGCCTCTGGGAGGCCTCTGCGGCATAGCTCTTGTCTCCACTAGGTGGCGCTGAAGGTTTTTAACACTGATGGGTGGGGTGAAAATGGCTGTGCCCTACTCTTTAGCCCCAGAGTAGCCCCATACTCTTCAGTAAGCCCTCACAGAAAAGCAATCAATCACCCTATTTGTTTCCCTGGTTTCCTGTGAAACCTGCACTCGCCCTGCCCATGTCCCAGCCTTTTTATCTCAGGCATGTGACTTTTGAGTTTCAAAACTCCAAATTTCAAGGGATACCTGTGGCAAGGACCCACACTGTTCTTCCAGGGGAGAGTCTCAAGTGCTTGCCTCCCATCCCAGGAAAGTGGTGGCAGGACCACAGGTCAGTTCACAGTTTATAGCAAAAAGCTAGCACCAAGACCTGTTACTCTCTGCCAGCTTCCTGGCTTTTATGCCTGGGAACAGCACAGCACCTTGATGCCCATTTTTCCTGTGACTTAGGGGTTCCTCAGACTACTCTGTCATTCCTGGATTCTGCCCCTCTTTGTCACCTGAGCATCTTTAATCCAGGCACCTCCCCCATGGTAGCGAATTTAGAAGTTCGGATTTTGCGCTCTGCTGCTTCTAATACTTTGCGGTAACGTTCCTTCCCCGTCAGGGCATCCACAGCTATGTCTCCTCCAAGTGAACTTCCACACCTCCTACCTTCCAAAACATAGTCCCTTTTCTACTTGTAGCCTTGCAGTTTTTGTTCTCTCAGACCTCTGATTGAGTTCTTGGGTGTTCAGAATAATTTGATAACTATCTGTGTTTGAAGGTCAAAACAAGCTCAGGGTCCTCCTACTCCTCTGCCATCTTAACTCCCTTCCAAGACAAATACTTCATGATATCACATATATGTGAAATCTAAAAAAAGCAAACTCATAGACACAGAGAATTGAATGGTGGTTTCCAGAGATTGGGGTTTGGAAGAAACAGGGTAATTATGGTCAAAGGTACAAACTTCCAGTTATAAGATGAATAAGTTCTGGGATCTAATGTGCAGCATAGTGATTATTATTAATAATGCTGTATTATACTTGAAAGTTGCTAAGTGAATAAATTTTATATTTTCTCATCACAAAAAAGAAATGGTAGTTTGTGATGTTACAGAGGTGTTAACTAATGCTAAGATGGTAATCATTTGCAATATAAAAGTATATCAAATCACCTCAAACTAACACACTGTTGTATGTAATTATAGTTCAATAATGCTGGAAAATATTTATGATTTTAAAATAACACTAGTATACGATTTAAAAATCCCCTAAATAAAACATTCTTCTGAATTATATATGTTATGTACCACAGAAGAGCTAAGGCCTTTGACCCTCAGTCAATGAATTCATCCGTTATCAATATTACTCTCACAATGTTATTGGGTGCATCCTGGCCTGAGTGTCAACAATTTTGCTCTTTATTAGGAAAAAAGGTGCTTGTTTTTTGTTTTCTTAATTTTAGTAAGTCTGGAAAAATAAGAGAGTGTACTTTCTCTCAGATGAGTTCAGTAGTCACTACATGTGTACATTATTATAAACTTGTTACAAAGTTTCCTCAGTTTCTGCTTTCATTTGTCGACTCAAAGACTATTCCAAGTTGTTTGAACTGCTTAAGAAGGTATTGACTTCCCTTTCTGGCTATAATGGCATACCTGGGGCCAGACTAACCTTCTGCCATAAATAACTAGAAAACTAGACAAATTATGATAACAACTATTTTCAGATGAAATATAGGTATCACAGAAATATGATAACTAAGAGAGGGTAAATGAATAAGGTGAACCCTAAGATCTCTTGAGCTTTCCAAGTATAGAAACATTCCAGATTACACTGAGGAAGAACAGGATCTCCAGAAGAAACTAAGAAAAAGAAAGTGGAGTTTGAGGAGACTAAACCTTTGGAATAGAAACACATAATTTGGAAATTCAAAATAGCCTCCACTATTATCTACTGAAAAATTAAGCTATTCAGAGAGGGCTTTGTTTTGACATGTTAAAGTCAGTTTTCACACATGGCCTTAAACTGTATTCACTTTAATATCACTTTTATAGCTCTCAGCCTTGTCAGCTATTTACACTGAACATTCCAGGTTGGTGGAATGTGACCTTTTAGCAGGGCCAATGCAGATAATAAGATAAACTCATTGGGGTGTCCGGGTGGCTCAGTCAGCTAAGAGTCTGACTTCTGTTCAGGTCATGATCTCAGGGTCCTGGGATTGAGTCCCACATTGGGCTTCCTGCTCAGCAGGGAGTCTGGTTCACCTTCTCCCTCTGCTCCCTTCCCCCCACACTTGTGTTCTCTCTCTCTCAAATAAAAAAAAAAAAGATAAACTCATTAACAGTATAAGTAGCTATTTCTGTCAGGGTAAATAGTCAGATGGAGGGATTCAATTTAGGAAACTGGCCCACAGGCATCTAGTTGTTTACTCAAAAGTGCCATATCAAGCACTCAGTGTTTGATTCTATTGCTAGCAGATTTGATACTCTAGACACTCAGTGTTGGGAATAGTTAGATCAACTTTGGTAAATGGGGGTATATACATTGAGGTCTATGCATAGCCTCATTCTGTTACCACAGTCACTTTGCTAATTTGCTCTTGTGGTCAGCACTGTGGTGGTTGATGATAGAGGTTGGCTGATGTCAACTGGATGACTCATTTTGCCTTTTTTATTGTTTAGCACCTATTCTGTGATGGATGTTGTCTGGTGGGCATTAACATGGTGTCACATGGTTGAGTGTTCTGTCTCTTAACAGAGCCCTATAGCATGCCAGGACTTGATTTTCCAGTCCATGTAGTTCTTCAGTCCAGATGGCATTGTCTTGCTGAGTTTTGATTCTCGCATTATACTTGCCACAGATTCCACACAGCTTCTTCTCTCACTACTGATTTTTTTTTAAGATTTTATTTATTTATTTGACAGAGAGAAACAGTGAGAGAGGGAACACAAGCAGGGGGAGTGCGAGAGGGAGAGACAGGCTTCTCGCTGAGCAGGGAGCCTGACGCGGGGCTTGATCCCAGGACCCTGGGATCATGACCTGAGCTGAAGGCAGATGCTTAATGACTGTGCCACCCAGGCGCCCACTACTGATACTTTTAATACCATAAAACATACCTAGTAATACAGCCTAAGACAGCCTAGACCTACTGCAGAGTACTTTCCTGCTCTGGAACCACGTAAAATTAGTAGTCTCTTATGTTACCTGTTATATTAGCCAGTAAATGGAATATGCTTACTTTAATTCCTGAAAAGACCTACAAGTCACTGTCTTCCTTTTAATGGTATCAACCAATGAAAGACAAAACTAAAAGCTGCAAAATAAAATGTGTGCGTTTATTTGAGATATTAGGAATTGCAATGGGGGAGACATAGAGTTGACTAAAATCAATACGGTACTTCGGAGAGACAAAGGAGGTTAGAGTTTTTAAAGAAGAAAGACAATAAGTTGTTTTGAATAAAGTCTGATTGGTTTTGGCATAGCTGTAGTACACTCATCTCTATGTGATTGGTTGCTAGGGCAAATGCTAGGCAGAAAGTCCATTTATGCCTGTTCTAACATGCAGCAGATGCCTTGGCTTTTAGCTGAGTTCTGCAACAACTCTGAGAATTAGAGACAGGAGATGTGCATAGACCCTACTTCCTCCATGTCCTCATGGCTCCATTTTAAATAACCCTTTTAGCAATGTTTATTCTATTTCATTTTATTCTCTCCATTATCAATAGAGAGAAAGGTAAAATGTGAAAATCTGTTCTCTATTTGGGAATGATAACCTCAAATACCCTTAACTACTGGATCTCAATTTTTTATTGATGTGCCGGGGTTTGTCTCATATTTCCTGGATCTCATGTGTTTTATACAGGCCTCCAAAATCCCAGCCACTTCTTGAACATCCTGTCTCATTTGCATAATGTCATCAACATAGTGGGTTATTGCAGTTTCTTGAAGGTAATCCATATCTCTTTGGTCTATCATATGAGGGAAGAGGAGAAAGTTTATTTTATATAATCCTGAGGCAGAAATGTAAATGTATGCCATTGACTGCTCCAAGAGAATGGAAATTGTAAAGAATGAGAAATGTTTCTGTTCCTCATTCTAGATAGGAATGGAAGAGAGCACTTCAGCAAATCAATGTCCTCATACCATGTACTCGAAGATGAGTTAATCTGATCTATCAGGGATTTCACATTGGTACAGAAGCTGGGATTGGAACAACTACTTGGTAGAGTTTCCAGAAGTCTACTATCAGTCTCCAGGGTCTATTGGTTTTGCAGGGGCCATACTGTTAATTGATGGAGATGTAATGGAGTCCATCATCCTACATCCTTTCAATTCTTTCAGAATCTAAGATCTTTAACTTAAGATCTTTAATTTCTACCATCCCCAGAAATGTGATGTTATATTCTATTTGTACTTTGGCTGTGGTTAAGGTGGTGGTGGAAGGAAGATGTTTCAAGGATATAGTGGGTTGAATAGAGGTCCTTCCAAAAATATGTCCAAGTTGTAATCCCCAGAATCTATGAAAGTGAACTTATTTAGAGAAAGAGTCTTTGCAGTATAATTAAGAATATCAAATAAGTTCCTACTAGATTTAAGATGGGCTCTAAATCCAATGTCAGGACTACTTATAAGAAGAAAGACTGAGGTAGATTTAGATACATGCAAAGGAAAAGGTAGTGTGAAGATAGAGACAAAGATGGAGGGAAGTCATAGCCAAGGAACACCAAGGGTTGTCTCGGTAGCCATCAAAAGGTAGGATAGAGGCATGGAATGGATTCTTTCCCAAAGCCTGAACTTTGATTTCAGATTTCTAACCTCCAGAACTACAAAACAATAAATTTCTATTGTTTTAAGCCACTAAATTTGTGGTAATTTGATACAGCAGCTTTAGGAAACTAATGAAAAGTGCTTCTATTTGCCTTTTTTCTACTATGATCTCATCCCATAGGCCGAGGTTGCAATTTGGGGCTTGTGCCAATGACAAAGTATATCTATTCATTATATATTTCGGGGACTGAGAAAATCACCAGTTGGGATGCTGTTGTCCGTTTGGGAAAAAATTGAGGGGATCATTAGCAAGTACATGTACTGTGATGTTACAGGATTTTTCCTCTGGAGAACCCAGTCTCTTCATCAATCAGTATCACAACCACTAGTGCCTTTTCTTTCAAAAGTATATAGACCCATTCACCGTTGCTGAAAGTAGTAAAAGTTTCACAGTTATCACAATTCAGGGACTAACTCTGTCTTACCTCAACAGTGGAGTATTAGGTAAGTGAATTGTTTATTTATTACATTTTCCCTGCAGTAGTTAAATAGAAACCTTATTTGATTTGTGTGTATTATATAATAATAATAATAAATGTTTATTTTTAAAAATTTTTTAAATTTTAATATTTATATTATGTATTATATTTTATATTATATTTTAATTTTTATTTTATTTTTAAAATTTTTATTATTTTATAATATGTTTCTATTAATATATAATACATTTTATTTTTATTTATATATATGAATATATATTATATACGTAACATATAATATATAACATATGTAACATGTATATTACATAACATATAACACATAACATGTTATATATATGTTATGTATATATCACATATATTATATGTAACATATATGTGTTATATATAATTTATAACATGTTACGTATGTATATAATATATATAACTAAAAATATTTTATTTTATATCTTTTAGGGGTAGTGAAGAAGTGGAAATATGATAGTTTCTCAGTTAAGATGTATTTAGACCATTATAGACAGCTTGTGCAAAGTAACCTGTAATACTCTAGACCTCCCTCCAGTTAAACATTGGTCCACTATATTTACATTCTTAGGTCTTGTTTATTTAAAGAACAACATATGCACTGTGTTTTTCACAAATCCTAATGTCTATGTTATTTACTGCTGTATAATCCGCCATCTTACATCTTAGGTTTTAAACCAGCAAATATTATTTTCTCATTATCTTGTGGACCAGCAATTTGGGCTGGGCTCAGGGAAATGTTTCTTCTTTGGGGCTTACCTGGGCTCACTCATTATTATGCAGTTAGCTATCAGCTTAGCTAAGGAGAAATGGTCTAGGACTAAGTGTCACTCACATGGCTAAGGTTTGCTAGATTAACAGGACACTCTGATTCTCACTTCATGTGGCCTCTTCAGAGGGCCAAACTTAGAAAGATCTATTCCCTCCTTTTCTTCTTTCCTATTTTACCAAATTTTTGACAAGAGAACAAACAACATTTTGTGACCAAGAATATAGCAGTTGCCACACAGGCCAGCAGGAACCCAATCACATCCAAAGAGTGGTACTGGAACTAGGTGAGGTTGTGGGCAGCTGGCTGCAGGTGCTTGGATCCTTTGTGGCACATGACAAACTCAATCCAGAAGACTGCTTGATCCAGGGACTTCACAGGTTGATCACGATGAATCCTTGATAACCACATAGCATTCTGTTTATAACTGGAAGGCAAATACAAAGAAATTAATGAAATTTTGTTAAAGTTAATTTTGTAATACGTGTTCTAAAAATTAAACAATCTAAGATCCATAGAAATTGTTGTTATATGAACTCTGCTCTTTGCATAGGATTTTAACAAGTATAGTGGGGAAATTGAAAAAGAACTATATTATTAACATAATATGGTTAAATTCAGACAGAAAAAATCAGAATATACCTGTTATTAATTTAAGCCTTTTTTTTTTTTTCCCAAGAAGGAAGTTTAGTACTGTATGAACTATCACTTCCAGGAGATTTCCCAGATCAAGTTAGTGAATGACCCAAGATTGTGGGAAAAGATCCACTGAAAGGTTCTTAAGCATGACTGCTAACATTTTCTCATACGATGCATAACACAACCAATGATAATCCTTTAGAAAGCACTAGTACTTTTGAAGGATCATTAATGACTCTTCTCAAAGCACTGAGAAGATCTGCACTTATCATTGTATTGATGTTCACCTCCACAGCTGCTCCTTTGATCTTCATATGGAAGACGTTATTGTGCTGATCAGCAAACATGGGAACTCCCACAATAGGGACTCCATGATAAATAGCTTCATAGATCCCATTTATTCCACCATGAATGAGAAAAGTTTTGGTTTTGTAATGACCTAGTTAGGGGTTATAGTGAGAAGTGGGTGAGGATTTCATTATAATAGGTTAACAGGATTTCAGACAGAAGGGGAAAACCTATGGGATAAGTTATTGAAAGAGGCAGTATTTTCTACAGAAGCTAAGCACATTGCTACTACAGAAAATTGCTATCCCAGGAAAAGGAAGCATTAATTCCTTCTGTGTGGCCTGAATTTTTTTTTAATTTTAGCAAGTATGAATCTATAAAAGTAATGACCACATCTTTAATTGTATCATTCAAAATTGAGGTAAAATGAGAAACACTTAAAAATTGTTAAATATCAATTGAATTTATTAGCTGTTAAACAATTATTCATCTTATCCATCCTCCAACTCTACAACTTTAATTCCCCATGATCTTACCAAGATTATTCTAGGGTATCCAATCATGGAGCTGAGTATTTGTTCCTAATGTGGCCAGTTTATTTTCTTTGTATCTCCATAAAATCTGTAGAAGGCAGTGCATATATTTCACAATTAAAACCACAGGATAATGAAATCTTAAGGTTGTAGAGTTACTTATAAGTTAAGCATCCACCTTGTTTTAGGTGACAGTTGAGAGAAGAGTATATAGGTTTTGGGGAGGGTATGTGTTGTGGGGAGCACTGTGTTTTGTGTAAGACTCATGAATCACAGACCTGTACCCCTGAAAGATATAATACATTATATGTTAATTAAAAAAAAAAAGAGAGTATATAGGTGTAAACACTGAAAGACATAGTGGGACTGTTTACAACCACTTTTTTAAAAGGGCTTGCACTAGTCATCTATTAAGGATACATTTTGTCTGTTATCACTTAAACTTATTTATTATTATTTTTTAAAATTGAATTATAGTTGACACACAATGTTACATTAGTTTTAGATGTATAACATTGTGATTAGACAAGTTTATACCTTATGCTATGCTCACCATAAGTGTAGCTACCATCTGTCAGATTGGTTATCTTTTCCTGCTCCTTTTCTTCCTACCTCCTTTTACTTCTTTTTTCTTTATTTTTATTTTAGGTAAAAATGACATAGTGGGTTTGCTGATATTGCATTGTTCAACAAAGTATCTTGTTTATAATTAGCATTTCAACTGCCTTTTAATTCTAGAAAGCTCTAATTAATTAGAAAGACTATATGAATGTAGACTTCGGCTTTCATGTTCAACTGCAATGGATCAAATCCTAAAACAACCAAAGATGTGGAAGATATTTTTGAGCATGATTCAGCTCTATCTTTGTTATGTCAGTTCTACCTTTTCCTAGTCCTTGGAGTGAATACACTTCAGAACTATTTGGGGAGAAGTCAGCACAGGCCTTAAGATTTCAAATACTAAAACACGAGCAGTATGCTTAATGTTTCATCTCTATTGTATTAAAAACAAATGATTCCAAAAAGATATGTTTCCATAATAATGGCAAGGCTCAGTAGGCAGGGCTCAAGTGTGCCAACACATGTTACTGTAATGTTTACAAATTTTTACTAATATTGCTACCTGTTATGTTACATGTAAAATGAGATTTAATTTTAAATGGAAAGACACCATTAGCCACACTCTCTTTCCAGTTAGTAAATAGCTGCCCAGCAGAATCAAAGGTTATACTTACCTTCTGTGGAATCAGGGCATAGGCTGTGGCAATGAGGTTGGCCTTTTTTTTTGTGAGATTTTGGATAACTGTACCCAGAGGAAAACACCACAATATGATCTTCACTTGAGTTCTGGACAAATTTTTCTATTTCCTGCAGAAAAAAAAATTCTTTGTATTACAAAGATGCAGCATCATAGGGAATAAAATAAAGTTCACTCGCACGTGTAAAATGAAGATTCAAGAGGCGTGGTTAGACTGTATCTTTTGACACCTAGAGCCAACCAGTCGCTCTCTCTCTTTTTGCCATCCAAGTCTCTTTAAGAAGAAGTATGTGTCTAAAACTTATGGCTTAAGTACATAATCATCGATTACTGAATAGCTATGGAACCAAGCCATTATACAAAAGGATAAGGTGATAAGAATACAACACTTTTCATGATTGATGGACACCATTATTCACCAGGTTTAATTTTATTAAAAACTGAGTGATTTGCAAACTTTTAAAAGATATTCCTCAAAAGAAAGCCCTGAAATGGGTCTGAATTGGGCTTCTGAAATTATTATTGTAACAATTTATATTAATAAATTATTACTGTGTTGATCTGCCCTTTTTAAAAAATATGGTTTCCATGGTAACTTTCTTACATTTAGGTATTCCCTTATTAATAGGGCTAAGAAAATATTTATTAGCATTGTGATATATAGTAATGTACTGTAAAAGGAGATAACACATTTAAACTGCCTCTATAATTATAAACTACTTTTAGGGGACAATGATTGTCTGTCATCCTATTTATAAAAGCTCCCACCTCAATAGACATGACTTACATATCCTTAATTTGAGACTCAGCAAAGAACTGATATGTAGTTGCCTCTCTAAATTAAAGCCCTGCCATTTGTAGTTATGCAAGTTGGCCGCTGCAAACTCTGGGGTTGGGCCAGTCACATCTTATTGTATAAGAATAATATCCTTTAGACATGTGTCATGTATTCTCTATGAAAACTTTTGTGGCATCTCTGAAATAACCATGTTCTCAAATTAAAGGCTATTAAGTGATCAGAGAAGAGATGACATCAAAGTTGAGAGTAAACTTGCATTTTCAGCTTTGCTAGTATTAGCAGATAATTTCAGACATCCCAGAAATTATTATTTTAATATTTATATTGATTCATGTCCCCAAATGCATGAAGTTTGAATTAAATTTTATATATGTATCATATGTATATATATATACTAAATTCATTGGATTCTTGATCAGAGGAACCCTCATTGCTTTTTTCTTGTTTTTATTTTTAATTCCAGTTAATTAACATATAGTGTTATATTAGTTTCAGGTATACAATATAGTGATTCAAGAATTCCATACATCACCTGGTGCTCATCATGACAAGTGCATTCCTTAATCCCCATCACCTATTTAACCTATCCCTCCACCCACCTCCCTTCTGGTCACCATCACTTCTCTATAATTAAGAATCTGTTTCTTGGTTTGTCTTGCTCCTTCTTTTTTTCCCCTTTATTCATTTGTTTTGTTTCTTAAATTTCATATATGAGTGAAATCATATGTTATTTGTCTTTCTCTAACTGACTTATTTTGCTTAGCATTATACTCTCTAGCTCCACCCATGTCATTGCAAATTGCAAGATTTCATTCTTTTTATGGCTGAATAATATTCCATTGTATGTATATACCACATCTTTATCCACTCATGAATCAGTGGACACTTGGGCTGCTTCCATATCTTGGTTATTGTAAATAATGCTGCTATAAATATAAGGGTGTGTGTTTCCCTTTGAATTAGTGTTTGTGTCCCCTCATTGTTTTTTAATCTCTGTATCCAGTGTTAACCTCACATAACAACCATAAGCCATGATTGGTACTCATGCTGCACAAACTTCTTATCAGTAGGTAAACTGAGCTTGTAAGGGGATAATTTTCCTCCTCTTCATCATCTTATCTGAGATGATTTTCTGAAATTATGTGACTTTTATTTTGTGTGTGTGTGTGTGTGTGTAAAAGTGGAAATTCAATGATAAATTATTTAGAATGGGAGATTATCTAGAGAGCCAGAGAAATTGTCACCTCTCTTCTGATATCTCTAGTTAGAAATCAGTTCATTATATTAAGTCTTAATAGAGTTTGGTTTGCAGCTGTAACTTGATTGGTAAGAAAAAGGGCATTCATAATCCTGAAATGAAATTTCATCAATATACATTTTACTAGAAATAGAAATCAAGAATTATGGAAACCATTTATCCTACAATCTTCTTAAAAGGATTTGGTTAATATTCTCACAGTACAAGTAAATAAAGATTTTCTTCCTCACTCTTTATAGATAGTTAAATAGTTCCTCTTTTGTTTCTCAATACCATTTCCTTCCAATATCCCTGGTACTCCACATATTTTTCTTGGAAGCCTTAAAAATGTGGTATATAATTTTATTTTTCATTTCAAAAGGAACCCGTTATCAAATTGGTAAAAAAAAATCAATCCAAATTTGGAATTTTTCTCATTTTCATGAACTCTCCTTTATGCTGATGACTCTCAATATTTCCTTTGCTGTTTGCTAAGCTTTAGACCTCTATTACCCAAATGACTTCTAAAAATTCCACATGAAAATCCTACTGAGTAGGATTACTCCTCTAAGTGGTCACAAAATAGAGCTCATTGTATTAATTTTAAACAAATTGTAACTCTATGTGTTTCCTATATCATTAGAAGCCATCACTATCAAATAAATATTCAAAATGGAAATCCAGGAGTCTTCCTTCTTTCCTTACTTTCCCTCAACTGTTGCTTCCTTTCATTCACTAAATACTGTGGAACCTATCCCAAAGTGCCTCATGAAAGCATGCTATCTCTCTACCATTATGATAAGTGCCTGTGTTTATAACTCCATCAGCTTGTTTAGGAAGACTACAGCAGTCTCCTTAGTGATTTTCATGGCTCTAGTTTCCTGTCACTTCAATCCATTATCCACTCTATAGAAATAATATTTTGAGATGTACTTCAATCATGCCATTTTTCAGTCTAATTTCTCAATAGAATGCCTAAAACACCTTTTTGTAACTTAAGAGCCCTCCTGACATGGAAAATGGAAATGGAGTGGCCAACCAAAGATGTTCAGTATCATGTCTTTGTTGCTATGACTGTAATCTTTAAAGGAAGATCAGGAGTCATATCATAAGGAATATAAAAATCTTTCAACATAACAGTCTTACCTTAGGTAAAGGTATGGTGGGCTTGCTGTGAAATTCTCTGACAAATTTAAAATTAAGTAAGTATGGATGAGGAAATTCAAAATCCCAATATGTTTGAATTAGCCAAATTTCAGCTTTCCTCAGAGTCTCCCATAAGTAGTGTGTCTTCCTGGAGAAGATGAAGGATTGGGTGGAAGGATTAGCCTATAAGTTAAATGAGAAAATTGCATCACCAATTTACTGATAAGCTATTAAGGGAAAAATAAGTTTAGGTCTTTTAGAATAATATGGCTTCTAGATGTGAAATGAAAGGGAGCATTAATGCAACAGTATGGAATAAAAGAAAGAGAAAAAGAAAGGAAAACATAGTTATATGTAAGTTTATTTTCACAACAGAAAATAAACCAAGGGCTAGAAGGAGGAAGATGGTGGAGGAGTAGGGGACCCTAGTTTCATCTGGTCCCTGGAATTCAGCTAGATAGCTATCAAGTCATTCTGAACACCTGTGAACTCAACTGGAGATCTAAGAAAAGAATTGTTGCAATTCTACAAATAGAAAAATGACCACTTTTTGCAAGGTAGGAGGTGTGGAGAAGTGAATCCAAGGCAATGTATGTGAAGATAAACCATGGATGGAGGGAGCCTCTGTCAGCTGGCTACCAGAAAGTGGTATAGCAGAGGAGCACAAAATTGGACCTTTTAGAAATCGGCTCTGGTGGAGGACTCCCTGCCTGAAAGGCACTCAGGTGGCAAAGAGGGGCAGAATCCTAGGTGGGACAGTGTGGTCTCAGGATCCCTGGGGTCACAGAAAGAATGGAGGTGCCTGAGTGTGGCAGAGTTCACAGACATCAGAGCAGGGAAGCAGGCTGCAATCAACAACCCCAGGAGTGGGCTTGTAGCTCCATGTTGCCATAAACCATGAACCACGGCATGGTTGGGTGACCACTCTCCAAGCAGGGGCCCAACAAACAGCAGAACCATGGCGAGATCTCCCTCCATCCCCTGGGAGGAGCAGCACAGTTGCAGGCCACAAGAGTCTGCAAAGTTTGGAGACTCGAAACAGGGTTGCGTGCTGGAGATAAAGATGCTTGGTCACAGGCTGGGTGAACACAGAGTGTGAATGGAAACCAAGGAGACAAGCGTGATTAACTGCTTTTCTGTGAGAGCTCACTAGAGAGTGAGGGGCATGAACTTTCAGCTCCCAGACTAGAGTGGGGTGCCTCCATTTTCATCCCCCTCACCTTCTCCAGATCTCCAGAGTAGCTTACATTGAGCCCAGCCCCCTGGCAAGGATGGTGCAGTTCTGCTGGGGGGCAAAGACACCTGAGAATCAGCATAACAGGCCCCTCCCCCAGAAGACCAGTAGGAACTTCCAGCTAATAGCAAGTTTATCAATCACAGAGAACTGCAAAACTCCAGTGCTAGGAGAAATTAGTATATAGAGTTCATGGTTTTTTCTCATGATTCTTTAGTCTTTCAAATATTTTTTTTTCCTTTTCAACTAATTTCTTATTTTTTCAACTCTTTTTAAGTCTTTTTAATTTTCATTTTTACATTTATTTTTAATATATATATTTTTTCATTTTTGGCTTCCTTTCATTGTATTCAATTTTACTTTTGTATATATATAAGTTTCTCTTTACAATTTTGGGATCTAGTTTCTTCTTACAAACAGACCAAAATACATCCAGGATCTAGTGTATTGCTCTATTCTACTCACCTGTTTGATTATATATTCTCTCTCTCTCTTTTTTTTTTTTTGTTTCTGATCTCTTTTGATCTGTTTAGGGTAAATTTTTCCAGGGTTGTTGCTATTTTTGTATTTTGTTCTCTCATTTATCTATTGTCTGGACATAATGACAAGATAGAAGAACTCACCCCCCAAAAAAGAACGTGAGGCAGTACTGACTGCCAGGGACTTAATCAATATGGATTTAAATAAGATGTCGAACTAGAATTCAAAATAATTATTATAAAGATACTAGCTGAGCTTGAGAAAAACATAGAAGACATTTCCGGAGAAATAAAAGATCTAAAATTTAGTCAGGTTGAAATCAAAAAAGGTTATTAATGAGATGCAATAAAAATGGAGGCTCTAGCTGTTAGGATAAATGAGGCAGAAGAGAGACCCAGTGGTATAGAAGACAAAATGAGGAAAATAAAGAAACAGTGATAGGGAGATTAAATAACTACTGGATCATGAAGGAAGAATTTGAGAGACAAATAATACCATAATGCAAAACAATATTAGAATAATTGGGGTCCCAGAGGGAAGAGGAGAGAGAGAGAGGAGCAGAAGGTATATTTGAGCAAATTATAGCTGAGAACTTCCCTAATCTGGGGAAGGAAATGGGAATTCAAGTCCAGGAAGCAGAGAGAACCTCCTCAAAACCAACAAAACTAGATCAACACCTTGACATATTATAGTGAAGCTTGCAAATTTCAGAGACAAAGAGAAAATCCTGAAAGCAGCTCAGGACAAGAGGCCCTTAACCTACAAGGGTAGAAACATAAGGCTGGCAGCAGACCTGTCCACAGAGAATTGTGGCATGATATATTCAGGGTGGTAAATGGGAAAAATATGCAGCCAAGAATACTTTATTCAGCAAGGCTGTCATTCAAAACAGAAAGAGAGATAAAGAGTTTCCCGGACAAACAGAAACTAAAAGAATGTGATCACTAAACAAGCCCCACAAGAAATATTAAAGGGGATTCTTTAAGCAAAGAGAGAGCCCAAAAGTAACATAGGTCAGAAAGGAACAGAGACCATATACAGAAACAGTAACTTTACAGGTAATACAGTGGCACTAAATTCATATCTTTTAATAGTTACTCTGAATGTAAATGGGCTAAATGCTCCAATCAAAAGACACATGGTATCAGATTAGATAAACAAGCAAGACCCATCCATATGCTGTCTAAAAGAGACTAATTTTAGACCTAAAGTCACCTCCAGATTGCAATTGAGGGAGTGGAGAACCATTTATCATGCTGGGGTAGCAATCCTTATAGGAGACAAATTAGATTTTAAACCAAAGAGTGTAATAAGAGATGAAGAAGGACACTATATCATATTAAAGAGTCTATCCAACAAGAAGATCTAGCAATTGTAAATATTTATGCCCCTAAAATGAGAACAGCCAATTAGTTAAATAACAAAATTAAAGAAACATATTGATAATAACACAATAATAGCAGGGTACTTTAACACCCTACTCAGAGCAATGGACAGATCATCTAAGCAGAAGATCAACAAGGAAACAAGGGCTTTGAATGACACACTGGACCAGATGAACTTCACAGATATATTCAGAGAATTCCATCCTAAAGCAACAGAATACACATTCTTCTCAAGTGCATATGGAACTTTCTCCAGAATAGATCACATACTGGGTCACAAATCAGATCTCAACAGGTACCAAACGATTGAGATTATTCCCTGTATATTTTCAGACCACAGTGCTTTAAAACTTGAACTCAATAACAAGAGGAAATTTGGAAGGAATACAAATACATGATGGTTAAAGAGCATTCTAATAAAGAATGAATGGTTCAACCAGGAAATAGAAATATAAACCAAAAGAACAGTAGAACAGATCAATGAAACTAGAAGCTGGTTCTTTGAGAGAGTTAATAAGATCAATAAACCCCTAGCCAGACTTATCAAAAAGAAGAGAAAGGACCCAAATAAATAAAATCATGAATGAAAGAGGAGAGATCACAACCAACAACAAGGAGATACAAACAATTATAAGAACATATTATAAGCAACTATATGCCAACAAATTAGGCAATCTGGAAGAAATGGATGCATTCCTAGAAACATATAAACTACGAAAACTGAAAGAGGAAGAAATAGAAAACCTGAACAGACCCATAACCAGCAAGGAAATTAAAGCAGTAATCAAAAATCTCCCAGCAAACAAGAGCCCAGGGCCGGATGGCTTCCCAGGGGAATTCTACCAAACATTTAAAGAACTAATACCTAGTCTTCTAAAGCTGTTTCAAAAAATAGAAATGGAAGGAAAACATCCCAAAACATCTTTCTGTGAGGCCAGCATTACCTTGATCCCAAAACCAGACAAAGTCCCCACCAAAACGAGAATTATAGACCAATTTCCCTGATGAACATGGATGCCAAAATTCTCACCAAGATACTAGTCAATAGGATCCAACAGTACATTAAAAGGATTATTCCCCACGACCAAGTGGGATTTATTCCTGGGCAAGTAAGTGTGGTTCAACATCCACCAAAAAAAAAAAAAAAAAAAATGCAGAAAAAGCATTTGACAAAGTACAGCATCCTTTCTTGATTAAAACTCTCCACAGTGTAGGGATAGAAAGAACATACCTCAATATAATAAAAGCCATATACAAAAAACGCACAGAGAATATCATTCTCAAAGGGGGGAAAAACAGAGAGCTTTTCCTCTAAGGTCAGGAACACAACAGGGATGCCCACTCTTACCACCTTTGTTCAACATAGTACTAGAAGTCCTAGCCTCAGCAATCAGACAACAAAAGAAATAAAAGGCATTCAAATTTGCAAAGAAATCAAACTCTTACTCTTCGTAGATGACATGATACTTTATGTGGAAAACCCAAAAGGCCCCACCCCCCAAATTTCTACAACTCATATAGAAATTCAGCAAAGTGACAGGATATAAAATCAATGCACAGAAATAAGTTGCATTTCTATACACTAACAATGAGACAGAAAAAAAAGAAATTAAAGAGTCCCACTTACAACTGCACCCAAAACCATAAGATACCTAGGAATAAACCTAACCAAAAAGGCAAAGGGTCTGTGCTCTGAAAACCATAGAACACTCATGAAAACAAATGAGGAAGACACAAAAAAATTGAAAAACATTCCATGCTCATGGATTAGAAGAACAAATGTTGTTAAAATGCCTATGCTACCTAGAGCAATCTACACATTCAATGCAATCCCTATCAAAATACCATCAACTTTTTTCACAGAGCTGGAACAAACAATCCTAAAATTTATATGGAATCAGAAAAGACCCAGAATAGCCAAAGGAATGTTGAAAACGAAAACTAAAGCTGGAGGCCTCACAATTCTGGACTTCAAGCTCTATTACAAAGATGTAATTATCAAGACAGTATAGTACTGGCACAAAAACAAACACATAGAATCAATGGAATAGAATAGAAAACCCAGAAATGGACCGTCAACTCTATGGTCTTTGACAAAGCAGGAAGGACTATCCAAAGGAAAAAGAACAGTCTATTCAATAAATGGTGCTGGGAAAATTGGACAGCTACTTGCAGAAGAATGAAACTGGACCACTTTCCTACACCATACACAAAAATAAATTCAAAATGAATGAAAGACCTATGTGTGAGACAGGAATCCATCAATCTCATAGAGGAAAACAAAGGCAGGAATCTCTGTGGCCTCGGCCGCAGCAACTCCGGCCACAGCAACTTCTTGCTACACACGTCTCCAAAGGCAAGGGAAACAAAGCAAAAATGAACTTTTGGGACTTCATCAAGATAAAAGCTTTTGCACAGCAAAGGAAACAGTCAACAAAACCAAAAGACAACTGACAGAATGGGAGAACATAGTTACAAATGTCTTATCAGATAAAACGCTAGTACCCAAATCTATAAAGAACTTATCAATCTCAACACCCAAAAACAATCCAATCAAGAAATGGGCAAAAGACATGAACAGACATTTCTGCAAAGGCATACAAATGGTCAACAGACACATAAAAAAATGCTCAACATCCCTTGGCATCAGGGAAATACAAATCAAAACCACAATGAAATACCACCTCACACCAGAATGGCTAAAATTAACAAGACAGGGGTCAACAAATGTTGGAGAGGATGTGGAGAAAGGGAACCCTCTTACACTGTTGGTGGGAATGCAAGCTGGTGCAGTTACTCTGGAAAACAGTATGGAGGTTTCTCAAGAAGTTAAAAATAGAGCTACCCTACGACCCAGCAATTGCACTACTAGGTATTTACCCCAAAGATACAAATGTAGTGATTCAAAGGGGTACCTGCACCCCAATGTTTATAGCAGCAATGTCCACAAAGCCAAACTATGGAAAGTGTCCAGATGTCCATCGACAGATGAATGGATAAAGAAGATACAGTATATATATATATATATATATATATATATATATATATACATACAGTGGAATATTACGCAGCCACCAAAAAATGAAATCTTGCCATTTGCAACGACGTGGATGGAACTAGAGGGTATTATGCTAAACGAAATAAGTCAATCAGAGAAAGAAAACTATCACATGATCTCACTCATATGTGGAATTTAAGAAACAAAACAGAGGAGCATAAGGGAAGGGAGGGGAAAATAAAACAAGATGAAATCAGAGAAGGAGACACAACATAGGAGACTCTTAACCCTAGGAAACAAACTGGGGGTTGCTGGAAGGGAGGGTGTGGGGGGGTGGGGTAACTGGGTGATGAGCATTAAGGAGGGCACATGATATAATGAATAGTGGGTGTTAGATATAACTGATGAATCACTGAACTCTACCTTTACAACTAATAATACACTATATGTTAATTAATGAATTTAAATAAAATAAAATTAAATTTAAAAAAGGAAATAAACCTGGGACACCTGGGTGGCTCAGTTGGTTAAGCATCTGCCTTTGGCTCAGGTCATGATCCCAGGGTCCTGGGGTCGAGCCCTGCATCGGGCTCCCCCCACTCAATGGGGAGTCTGTTTCTCCCTCTCCCTCTGCATGCTGCTCTGCCTACTTGTGCTCTCTCACTCTCTCTGACAAATTAATAAATAAATCTTTAAAAAAGGAAATAAACCAAAGATTTAACTACATCTCCAAACTATAAATAATTTACCACTTATTTTTTGCTCCAATTGAATAGTAGACAATAGATAAACTCTGTAATATCTATACCAAGTCAGTTGTCAATGGTTTCTAGTTTCCTAGTCAGGTATTTGTTCATGCCCGACTGTCTGTTATAATTTAGGATCACTCATGTTGTAAGATCCCATCAGTATCAGCTCACCTTATCCTTCTGAGTTATATCTCATCACTTCAGTTGATGGGTCACTATTTTATTAGTGAGAACTTCCTGAGTAATGCAAATTCATGATAACCCTCCTTTTAGAATATGAGGTAAACAGGTACTTGCTGCAATTATCATACACTTTGTTGTTGCCTTTTGCTGATGTGCTTTGAAGGGAACACATTTTGGGTATTACTTTTAGGATTTTTATGCATAAGAATGACTAATTGCAAATAACCAAGTCAATCATTTCTATTTACCAAAAAATATGTTTTGTAACTGAGAGAAAGAGACTGAGACAAGAATACTTTCCACTTCAGGAGTCTAATCACAGTTGGTGGTGATATAACAGCCAGGGAGAAAAGCTTCATTTTAGAGTCATCCCTTTTTAATGTTTGAAATTATGTCCAAGGTCCACAGTCCAATGCCAATAATTTGATAGTAAAGTTTTGTCCAAATACATTTTGTTTGCAGTTGCCAGAAATTAGATCAGAACTCCATTTCTTAGCTTCTGAATTAGTGTTTTTGCCCTTTAGATGTCTACTTCCTTGTGAATCAAATTCTGCCTTAATTATGAACCCCTAGGTAATTATTTTCTATTAATCATTCTCTTGTTTCACTTAATCTCTCCCCACCCCACCTCCAACCAGATGAGTTAGTTTACATGACCTTAGGCTTCATTTTAGAAAGATAGTACTTACAGCAGTTAGGAAAATTCTATATTTAAAGCAATGGTTCACAATAACTAGTAGAGAGAGGATGAAAAGAAAGAATGAAAGTGAATTTAAGTATAAAAAAGCCTGTAAATGATTTTGTAACTCTCATTCAAAATGTTAAACATAAGGAAATACAGACATGAATCAGTGAAATAAAATTGACCAATATGCCTTTTCCTTTAGTTATATTACTCACATATAGTTGAGTTATAATCATGGTAGATAATTCTATAAAACATATATAATTAAGTTTTTATTAAATTTTAGCTACCAATTATATATTATTATCAAATGAATCTATTATTTTAAGCTACCCAGAGAGCCAAGTAAGATAGTTCTTAATTTTAAAGAATTCTTGGGGATTGCCTGAAGCATGCCCAGTATACACTTTTGCTTAATAGATAATGCCCTTTCCCCCCCACTTCTTTGATAATACTTCTGTCCTCTTGTTATCAACTTGAGTCCTTCCAGAGGTCTTTACTCATAATCCTATTTTACCAAAGTGTGGCAGTGACCTATTTATAGTTCTATTTCTTTAATTTACCTCTGAAGGTAGACTTGAGGCCAACATTCTTACTTTTTTTTTTTTTTTACCTAAATCTATATAGAGCCTAGCATGTGGTATGTATCTGCAATGTGTACTGATTATTAAATTAATTAATTATAGAAAATCATGCATTTAAATTCAAGTCATGTCCAAATCTAAGGATTTTCGAAGTGAGCTCCTTTGGACATTAGTTCTTTGAAACAATTAGATATTTAGTGAATTAGATAATATTTTCTAATATGAACCTCTGTTTGTTAGTTCATATCTGTGCATACTACTCAAAGATAGTTGAAGTGGAAGCCTGTCTGAGTTGAATGATTCAAATCATACTTGAGTTTATGAAAATTGCAGAGAAAAAGCATTTTTAGCAGAAAAGGCAGAGAAATGAAAACAGGTAGAATAAATGTATTTCAGTGAAGTAAAAAAAAATTACTCTCTTTTACTGCTAAGAAACAAAGTTTTTTAATTTTCTAGTTACTTTTTCAGGTTTTTCTGTGTGGCACTCCCTCCAAGAAGTATAAAGCATTCTAGGAAACTTTTCAATGACCAGACATGATAAAACTTTCCAAATAGGATTTTCTGAAATTTCATCTACAATTTATGAGAGGGACAAAAATGGTGAGCATTTGGTTCCAATAGGAATGGTACAAGATTTGGTATAATCATCCCCATCTATCAACAACTTTTGGAGCAAATTCAGGCAAATTACATTTCTTTGTTAATTTTGTTGTTAATGTTGACATATTTCAGTTTATTACTGGTGTCAGTAAGTAGGTTATCTTACTCTTAGAATAAATATTATACTATTTTTGCCAAGAATATCTACAATTTCCTCCAATATGAAAACTCCTGGTATTGGACTTATATGTCATATCCAAATATGATGAACAATCCATTTTTCAGAGGATTAAAGATCTTGTGTGTTTTGTTTTGCTTTGGGTGTGAATTTAACAAGTATGAAGGTATCTTATGGGAAATGATTTGATAACTGTAAAGAGTAACCATAGCAAGAGATTTCTTGTCTCCATTCCCACTTAGTTTTTGATAACCAGATCATTGCTATCACTTGTAGAGTTAAAATGAAAGATAGGTGTTTTAAAATGTATTTCTTTCAATGACCTAGATTTCACTTAAATCTTTCTAAATTTCTTGTGATAACAGGTTTAAAATGCAAAGCAGAATCTTTTAGCTAATGCCTCACTTCAAACTGTTCCCAAAAATGAATGTCATAATCCTGGATCCAGAAGTCAAAGAAAACAGAAAGCATTGTATTTCTCACTCTTTCCAGAAAGGTCATTCTGCCTGTTAGTCCTGTCATGTGACTAACATAGGAAAGTAGAGCTGGAAGTTTTCCGCAATGTTTCTCCTTCATGCTTCCTACAGAGACTCTTAAAGTGATCACAAAAGGGACTGCAAGCAGTTCAGCCACCAGCTCTCCACAGGCCATCAAAGGATCTATAAGCATTGCATTGTAGTCTGTTTCCTGAAGTGTGATTGTAGATTATACTCTCACATAGGACTTTGATTGTCTCTGTCATAAAGAAATCTCTCAGTTTTATTGTTGACTGCCAAGATGTTTACTTTGGCAAGACTTTAAAAGCTAGGTTTATAAATTTATTATTTGAATTCTCAAATAATGTTTTGATATCTGGTGAATGGATTCCCTTGAAGTTCAGGAGGGAAGTCTTCTTGTAGTCAATGAGGTGAGTTTATGAAGGAGTCAACACTGCTACCTCATGGCTTCTCTCTGTGAGTTTGTCCAGAATGATCTTTACATTAAGCCAGTGTCTCATGTCACAAGACCACCACCAGAATCTTCCCACAGAATTCACAACCAGAGCAGAAGAACTGCAGCAGCAGAGTTGCCATGGCCCACTTCTCAGACATCATGACAGCAGCGCCCTCACACACTGCTCTGCACTGGTCACAGTGTGTTGCTGCTGAATGCAGAGATAAAATGGCAGTTCAGACACAGAACAAGTTAAAAATTAATTTTAAAGGAAAAAGTTTATTCATTGCGTGCAAGTTTTATGTTTATTGAGAGAATAAAACAGGCAAAAATACCTGGGAAAAATTATTCCAAACTTTTAGAACTTAAAATACATGAAATAGAGATACATTTATTCTCTGGATTGGCAATGAGAGAAACAACAAATAAGGACACCCTAAAATTAATATTTCACACATAGAAACACACACACACTAACACCCATTCCAGACTATGTTCAAAGGTGCCAGGTGGTTTAGGCAAATATATTCCACATTTTTCTCCCAATGTGGAATTGCAACTAGTTTGCTTAAATATGTTTGGATACCTAGGGAAATATTTTGATAAGAGTCATATAAATAGTTCAGAGTATTCAGAATTCCAGAGGAAGAACACAGTTATTCCTATTTGGAACAATTAGGAATAACTTTAGTAAGGCAGATAGCACATGGGGTGAGATGAAAGCTCTGGTAGGATGTAGGCAGAGTGCGGCAAAAAGGCAGATCTCACAATAAATAGAAAGATGGGAGCAGTTCACCGATATCGGAAAGTATTCCAGTGGATTTGGAGCTCAGACAAAGCCATGGGCAGTAGGTTATAGAAGAAAATTGGATTGAAATAGCAGACATTTAGTCTCGAATGATATACAATGACTTTAGATTTTAACTTATAGGCAAAAATTATTTACTCAGGTTTTAAAGAAAATCAGTCACAAGATCAAATTTTTCCTTTAGCAAACAGTTCTGGCAGCTAAACATAAATTGGCATACAAAGATAAGAGTTTAAAAGAAGAGAAATGATTAAAAATGTGGATTAATAACTTAAACATAGAATCATAATAGCCTGAAACATGGGCAGATAATGGTAAATGTCAGAAACACAGTTGAAATTTATATGTATTGATTAGATCTGTGGCTAGAAAAAATGTATTAGAGCAAAGATAATATGGTTTTGTAAAAATATGTGAAGAAATGTGATTTCTGCCTCAATAACCAAAAGGCTGATAATATAATTATGTAAAGTATAATACACAAAACTCACAGCAGGTCTAAGAATTATGATCTATTTGAGATTTTTTTCTTACGGTGATTGATTTAATAAGACAACTCTATGGAAATGTTCATATGCCCCTTAGATATTCAGATTTAGGTAGATGATAATTTTCCAAGATATGAAGTGGGTAATCTTTCATCTACTCATCTATCTATCCCTTTATGTTAATAACTAATGTACATTAATGTAAATTCTTTTTCCTTAACACACTCAATAGACAATTTCTACCCCTACTAAATGAAAGCTTTTCCAGAAGTTATGATGGGTACTCAAACTGCACAAGCTTTCATATTAATAGATGAATTTGGGAAAAGGGGAAGAGTATAATTTTTCCCATCTTGCATCATTGAGATGGCTTTGTGAAGAATCATGAATCATAGTGTGGTATGTGCATGTGCATGTGAATGTCTGTGTATTTATGTGTGAAAAATGGAGGTAGAAGGAAAAATATAATATTATAGAATGGGAGATTATTTAGAGAGCCATGAAAAATGTCATATCTCATTTTTTATGTCTAATAAATATTGATTCATTATTCCTACAATAGCAAATCTCAGTAGAGGTTGGACTGAAATTATAACTTGACCGGGTGGGGGAAAAGAAGATATTCAGAATCTTGAAATAAAATTTCAAATATCAATACACATTTTGCCATTAACAAAAATCAAGAGCCCTCCTTGGAACACTATTTACCTTGCAATCTTCTCAAAGAGATTTTACTCATATTCTACAACCCAAGCAAAAGATAGCCCCTCTCCATGGTCCCTATTATTAGCTGAATACAGTATTGTTACCCTATTTCATTACTATCTTTTCTTTCTCAATACTGTTTCTTTCCAAAATCCCTAACACTCCACATATCTCTTTTGAAGACTTGGAATGTGTTGTACAATTTTCTTTTTTACTTAAAAAAAAAAAATCTACCATCTCATTGATAAAGAACCAACCAATGTTTAGGTCTCTCATTTCTATAAAGTCTCCTTTATGCTGTAACCCCCAACCTATTTCTTTTGCTATTTTCTGAGGTTGAGACCTTGTGTTATCCAAATGACTTCTAAGAATCTCTACCTAAATATCATTTTGGCTCTTTAAAATGAATAAATTCAAAAGAGAACACAGCATATTAATCTCAAAGAAGTTGTTCCTCCCAGTTGTTTATTATTTCTGTAAAAGCCAACTCTGTTCAAATACACTCACAAGGTAGAAATCCCAGAATCCACCTTAATTCCTTCTCTTCGCTGGACACATTCCTTTCACTGAACTTTCTCTATGAAAACAAAATCTGGTAGGAGCTCTTAAAAGGCATATATTCTAATTTCTGTTGTTGATAAATGAACAAAAATAGCCATGTTAATAGTAGACAAATACAGAAAGACATAATGGTCATAAACTTCTCAATATTATTTTCATACCCATGTTTGTAATTCCTTTGTTTGGATCATTACTCATTTTTCATAGAGAAAAGTACAGTGTTTAACTTATTAACTATCATATCCTCTGTAATAACACAATGATTCTCCAAAATTCTTCCATATTTTCTCTAAAAATATTTGTTGAATGAGTGAAAGAAATGAGTATTGAATTAAGTTTCATATTTCTAGTCATTGTTCATTAGCACATATAATTAATACAAATGTAATTACACTTATATAAGTGTAATTATATGTATATGTAAACATTTGTTTTTCACTTATGATATTATATGTCCCCACAAAATAACCTTCAGTGCATATAGTTTTCTTACTCATTCTACTAAGATGAACATGTCTGCATCATGGAGTTGTTTTAAGTACTAGAGAAATGTATAAATCACCTAACAAAATACCTGGCAATAGTTTATATTCAGTAAGTTCAAGCACTCATAGAATTTTCAGTATCTGCTCATTTTATTTAGCTGCTATTAATTCTTATAATTATTCAATTAAATAAGTTTAGATTTTCAGGTAAACAATTGTATCTGTACAGATACAATCTCCTCAGTGATAATTCATGTGCATTTTAAAAGTTAATGTGTTGTAGAAGGTTCCTTGGTTTTACATCACATATCAATGAGAATACTTAAATAATTTCACAATTATTCTTTCTCTCTTTCTTGAAACACCATCTTCTCCTGGTTTCCCTAACAGTATAATCCATTTTACTCCTAATACCTAGTTTCTCTTATTCTCACTTTATATCTTCTATTTCTCTGTCTCTGTTCCCAATGGTGGCCCTGGAATGCTGTGATTATTCTTCATTTATCTTCCCAGATCTATTATCCTCAACTTTCTTTTCTAGTTTTGGGTCTCAGGAGGCTCAGCTCTGTGAACTATATCATGTGAATTCCTCTGCCATGTGGCTTCTGGTTGGATTCAGATAGTGGTTGAAGAGAGCAATTATATATATATATATATATATATATATATATATATATATATATTTTTTTTTTTTTTTGTGGTTCCCTTCCTGGCTTGGGACCTTGTCTTAGGCAACCACTTTGTCCTTCCATTACTACATCTCTTGCCATTGATTTCTTCTTCCACAGTTCCTATTTTCACCAGTCTCTGAGAACATTACTGCTTTCCTTTACATCTTAGCCTAATGTGTTGGTAATGGCCTACACTGTTGTTGTCTGTGGGCTTCACCATTCGTTTTAGTTCCCTTCATATTGTCCAGATATTTGTTAAGTATTCTTTTCATTAAAATGTACTTGTTTGCAATGAGATACCACCTCACACCAGTCAGAATGGCTAAAATTAACAAATCAAGGAACAACAGATGTTGGCGCGGATGTGGAGAAAGGATAACCCTCCTACACTGTTGGTGGGAATGCAAGCTGGTGCAGCCACTCTGGAAAACAGTATAGAGATTCCTCAAAAAGTTGAAAATAGAGCTATGCTATGACCCAGCAATTGTACTACTGGGTATTTAGCCCAAAGATACAAATGTAGTGATTCAAAGAGGCAACTGCACCCTAATGTTTATAGCAGCAATGTCCACAATAGCCAAACTATGGAAAAAGCCCAGATCTCCAAAGACAGATGAATAGATAAAGATGTGGTGTGTGTATATATATATAGTCCATTAAATATGGGCTATTATGCAGCCATCAAAAAATGAAATCTTGCCACTTGCAATGATGTGGATGGAACTAGAGGGTATTATGCTAAGCGAAATAAGTCAATCAGAGAAAGACAATTATCATACGATCTCACTGATATGTGGAATTTAAGAAACAAGGCAGAGGATCATAGGAGAAGAGAGGAAAAAAACGAAACAAGACGAAGTCAGAGGGGGAGACAAACCATAAGAGACTCTTAATCATAGGAAACAAACTGAGGGTTGCTGGAGGGGAGCGGGGTGGAGGGATGGGGTAACTGGATGATGGACATTGGGGAGGGTATGTGTTGTAATGAGCACTGGGTTATATAAGACTGATGAATCATAGACATGTACCCCTGAAACAAGTAATACATTATATGTTAATTAATTGAATTTAAATTTAAAAAAATTAAAAAAAAATGTCCCTGTTTGACACACCTTAGGTGACTTTTGTTATCTGTATGGAAACTGAGTGATTGAATCTGATTAAAAAATGGGCAGAAGATCTGAATAAACATTTCTCCAAAGAAGACATTCAGATGGCCAACATGTATACGAAAAGATTCTCAGCATAACTAATCATCAGGGAAATTCAAATCAAAACCACAATGAGACATCACCTCACACTTGTTAGAGTGGCCATTATAAAAAAAAAAAAAAAGACGAAGAAGCATTGGCAAGGATGTGGAGACATTGGAATCCTTGTGCACTGTTGTAAAGTAAATGTATGTAATGTAATACATAGGAAAAGGAAAATGGTGCATCCACTATTGAATATAGTATAGAGATTCCTCAAAAAATTAAAAATTGATTTTTTGATATAATATAGCAATTCCTTTTCTGGATGTTTATCCAAAAGAATTGAAATCACTATCTCAAAGAGATATCTGTATTCCCATGTTCATCGTAACATTGCTCACAATAGCCCAGATATGGAAGCAACCTAAATGTCTATCCATAGATGAATGGATAAAGAAAATGTGCTATATGCATAAAATGGAATATTATTCAGCATTAAAAAAGACAGAAATCCTGTCATATGCTACAACATGGAAGAAACTTAAGGACATTATGCTAAGTGAAATAAGTCATACATAGAAGGAAAAATACTGCATGATTCCACTTATAATGAGATGTCTAGAGTAATCAAACTCATTGAAGGAGAAGGCAGATGGTAGATGCCAGAGTCAATGGGAGTTTTTGTTCAAGAAGTATAACATTTCAGTTATGCAAGATGAACAAGTTCTAGAGATCTGTTGTACAACACTGTGCTTATAGTTAGTAACACTGTACTGTATATTTAAAATTTTGTTAAGAGGGTCGATCTCATGTGTTGTTTTTGTTTATCACAAAAAAAAAAAAAAAAAAGAAAATCCAAGGGTATCTGCCATGCCTGTAGCCGATAGCAATGTTAAATAAACTTTTGACAAACTCCAAAAAGAGAATCCTAGGATTTTGAAGCAAAACTATGACCTATTTTCTTGGTATCTCTCCTTCCTAGAAAAAACAGCCCCTGGCTTGTTACTGAGTTCTGGCTAAGACTGAATACCTAACCATAGGCACCAAGTGACTATGCTACTTGTGATGGTCTATGCTGTGGTAACAACAAAAATATGACTGAACATTAGCAGCAACATTCTACAGTTAAATAGATATAGTATATATGAGAACAGGTCAGAGCAATTCCAGAAATACAGATAAATTGTCTCTGCAGATGGCTTAGACTCCTATGGAACCTACCAATGTTTTTAAATAAATCTGTCAATCCCCTTCAGACTCACAAGGGGATTCCCAAATGAAAATAGGGAAAACATTCTCATACATCCCAATTTATGTATGAGTACACAGGATATTCTCATAGCATCAGGGAGTAGCCACTGTCACAGCTCCACTCAAGGGTGTCTCTGAATGGTAGTCGTGGAGTAAAATCTTTCCAATGGGTAAAATATCAAGCAATACATCTAGGTGACTCCATTTTTACGGAGAAAAAAAGTGGTCTCCTTTCAGATCTATAGATTCATAGGCCAAGGCTAATGGATTGACTGGTTTGTCAAAGATTTGGGAATAATTAGAGGGAAGTTTAAAGGTAGGAACGTTTGAGGTAGAAGTATGTGAATAAACCTCTTGGAGCTTGCATGGATTATGAAGATACTCATATTCTGTGGAAATTCCCTCTATAGTGCTACAGACAACTGTCTCAATAATAAGGTGGTTTGGGGGCGCTTGGGTGGCTCAGTCAGTTAAGCACCTGCTTTCTGCTTGGGTCATGGTGTCAGGGTCCCGGGATGTAGTCCCCTGTCAGGCTTCCTGCTCAGTGGGGGGTCTGCTCCTCCCTCTCCCTCTACCCCTCCCACTGCTTGTGCTCTCTCTCTCTCTCAAATAAATAAATACAATCTTAAAAAAATAATAATAAGGTGGTTTGGATGAGCAGTCCTGCAAATGTTGATGTCTTTTTCCAGACCCTTTGATCTTAAAGCTCATGCACAGGGGCGCCTGGGTGGCTCAGTTGTTAAGCATCTGCCTTCGGCTGGGGTCATGATCCCAGGATCCTGGGATGGAGCCCTACATCGGGCTCCCTGCTCAGCGGGAAGCCTGCTTCTCCCTCTCCCACTCCCCCTGCTTGTGTTCCCTCTCTTGCTGTGTCTCTGTCAAATAAATAAATAAAATCTTTAAAAAAAAAAAAAGCTCATTCACAAAGGAGCAATGGAGACTCGGGGGCAAACTATATATGAATGCACAGCACGGACTTCACCTCACCAAGCCTCATTTGGCTACTCCAGCTGTTACGTGCTCAACTTGTTAACAGCAGGGATCCCCCCCACCTCCTTCCCAATATGGTAAACTCCCAAGGTTCTAGCTAGCCAAAAAGTAGAAAAATTGCATTGGTCACCTTCATCCTAGAGGATACACCATTTTTTCTTCAGAGAAGTAGTTATAATTTCCAAATAACAGGTTTTCCCCTCACTTCTCTGTAGTATTTCTGCCAGATCACAAACTGTGCACATGAAACCTTAGTAAAAATGTTGGTGTTGATATCAACATTGTGCATGGCCAGGAAACATATTTACCATGAAGGAAATGCAACAGTCTAATATTCATGGAATTTGCTGATTTTTACCAAATTCCCCCTTAGCTAATGAGAACTTCTCAGGGTTTTAGCTGGGTGACAATATCCTATATATTTTAGGTGCTGTTTTAAAGGATGCAGTGTATGCTTCAAATCATAACCTCATATATATGCTTTTGTATTTTAGTTTGAATACATGGGTTCAGATCTCAAGGGGCTGAAAGTGGGAATGAGTCCCCTAACAAGTATGCCTCACTATTTCCCTTAGACAAGTTTGTTTTTCATTATTACAACTTGGAGTCTGGTAAGGTTTGGAGGTTGCATTTCTCAAGGGAGGAATGATTCCACCCGGGGATATAGCCATGATTTACTTAGATTATTAACTGTGAATTATTTTGAGCTTGGTTATTTTGAGCTCCTCTGCTTCAGAATTCAGTCAGAGAAGGCATTACTCTCTTGGCTGTGGTCATGGATTCAAAATACCAAATATAAACTTGGCTGGTGACATTTATTTGGAGTGCATGAAGTTTTGGATCATTCTATCAGGTAAAGAATCCTAACCAGGGGAGTTGCTGCCAGAAGATGAGGGGAACATGGAATGTTTATGAACAAAATAAATAAAAGTATTAAGTGCAGCCTCCCGAATAGCTCCAGGGTCTGAGAATGTAAGAGCTATGTAACAGTGCTTTGGTTAATGGGACTTGGTTTCTGCTTACTAAGGATGAGAGTTTCTTCATCTGAACAGTTTTGCAAAAGACAGCTAAGGAAAGTCCATTCTCTCCGTGTATATATGTATGTGTGTGTTATTTTTATTTGTTTATTTGTTTGTTTATTACCCAAATATATGCTGCAGTTAGACTGACTAATGCTGTTGGTATCACCGAGGAATTTTTGCCAGCTGCCTTCTGGTGTTATTCAGGCAAAGGAAGAAACCTACAGATAATCAGCAGGAGGGGAGAAAACCGGTGAGCAGGGACTATCTCTGTGCAGAAACAAATCTCTGTGTTGTGGGCAGCCAGTCTCAGAAACCAAATGGGTGCCTGAACTTGGTGGTGCTCAACACCATGAATCGCTAGCCCACCTCTCATTGGATCTTAAGCCATTTGCTGTATTCCAATAGCAGAAAATAAAGTAGGCACAGAGCAAACATAAACAGCTTTTCTCAGGCCATGATCAAATTGTAAAAATCAAAATATATCAACATGAATCACCTTTTAAAAATGTTAACATTTAACAAATAAATTTTTAGCCTTCACAAAAAAATTTAAGAATTTATTTGCATTTTTGGTAATGTACACATTAAAAAAAGAAATACATATTCTTATATATCATGCAGTTATTTTTAAATTGGAGGTAATTTTCAATATGCCATGTTAAAATGAATATGAATTTCAAAATTTTCAGTAAGCCAAAGGATGTCATTCATCAACTCAATTATATATGAAATACTGAAATTAAAACTTTAATTAGAATATATCATTAAGTTTATAAGGGGTAAAGAAAGTGCAGTCTTTACTTGTTAAATTAATGCAGAGCTGATTCATTATGAATTTTAATTAGTGCTTTCCATGATAAATATTTACTAAAACATACCCTTAGTCAAGCAGATCTACTAATATCTTACTTATATCCTTGGCATAATACTTAATTGATAAATTTAAATTTGTAAAAGATACAGACCGAAAAATAATACAATGATCTTACATTCCAAGTAAATATCTGTTTTTGCTAGAAAACTAAACCTTTGATTATAAAGAAAGATTATAGATTATGGGCATTACTGATTTTTCAATATAATAAATTGACATTTAACTTTAATGTTACCAATATACTGTTAATTAAAAATGTCATAAAATTGTTTCTATATTTCTTAATTATTTTCTCTATAAATGATCTGGCCACCTTTAACATATTGCTGACATTCTCTGTCCCTGAGAAAAAATAATGACTTAATTAATCTCTTTTGTTTGAAGGCAGTCCCCAGACCCTTGCATTAAAAGGCACACAAGAGGGCTAGTTGATTGCAGGCAGGAACACAGGCCATAATTACCTATAGATTGAATGGGAATTTGTAGACCTTCCCTAGTATGATACACTATAACCATTGTTATCAATTTAGGCTCTGACCCCAATAACTTTGGACAAGCAGAAGGGCTTATTTTTCATGAAAAAAGAAATCATTATGCTTTTTATAGCATACTAATCTTCTATGGTGATTCCTTGATTTGTATATTCTAGGGGAACTTGTGAATTTTATTCTTCTATATTCCCTACATCCATCACATTCAACTCACATGTTGTGTGCTCCTCAGGAGTCAGCATATTGTTAGTCAGCATATTCTTAAGGTTAAGCATAATGAAAAATAATGATATTTTGAATAGAAGATACATAAAATTATTAGTGTCCCTGTCACAGGAAAATGAGAAGAAGAGGGTAAAGGCACCTGGGAAAAGACAAAGGAAGACTGGGACATGTTCACTAATTAATGATCATGTTGAATTCTAGGCTTTATCTCTAGGCTAAGGTAGAGGAATGGGAATTTTGAAAACAGGATGGAGATAATCTGTTTTCATTAAGGTCACTGTGGCTAGAATGAACAGGATTGCCCATTAAGGCCTTTGCCAAACTTAGATCTATTCCCTCTTTTTCTTCTTTCCTGTTTTACCAAATTTTCGACAAGAGAACAAACAACATTTTGTGACCAAGAATATAGCAGTTGCCACACAGGCCAGCAGGAACCCAATCACATCCAAAGAGTGGTACTGGAACCAGGTGAGGTTGTGGGCAGCTGGCCTCAGGTGCTTGGCTCCTTTGTGGCGCATGACAAACTCGATCCAGAAGACTGCTCGATCCAGGGGCTTCACAGGTTGATCATGGTGAATCTTTGATAACCTCATAGCATTCTCTTTATAACTGGTAGGCAAAAATTTAGAAATTAGAGAATTTTTTTTTTTTTTTTTTTAATTTTTTTATTTATTTGACAGAGAGATAGCGAGAGCAGGAACACAAGCAGGGGGAGTGGGAGAGGGAGAAGCAGGCTTCCCGCCAAGCAGGGAGCCCGATGCGGGACTCGATCCCAGGACCCTGGGATCACGACCTGAGACGAAGGCAGACGCCTAACAACTGAGCCACCCAGGCGCCCCGAAATTAGAGAATTTTTGTTTTCATTACTGGTAAGATGTGATACATGCTATATGTTATGTAAGCCAAAGGCCATAGGTACATTGAGTCTTGCTGAGACGTGAACTTTGTTGGTTGCATAGCATCTTAAGAATTGTGAAGGGAGGATGTAGAAGAAATATGTTCTTAACAGAATGTGGTGAAATGCAGACATAAAAAAAATGGAATGTTTGTTGCAGATGTATGACCTAATTTTTCCAAGGAGGAATTATGATATTGTGTATAGTTTCCACAATTGTTCAAAAACCAAGACAGCAAATAACCCAAGCATGGTCTTTAATCTCTGGCTACTTCATGATTACAGACAAGAAGCTGATAATTGACATTAGTAAACCATTTCTGCAGTGTCTAAGATCTTGGCACTGTGATAACTTCTCCATTGCACACACTGTGTCTTTGTGATGCAAGGGACAGTGTCTATATTGGCAATATCAAGATTGGTAAAGATACTAGGGTAATTTTGGAAATGGCAAGGATATAGACTTTGAATTTTTAAGATAAATGGAAATATCTTGCTAGAACTAGAGCTCCCAATCAATAAGCATCAAAGTAGCAATGGTTATATGGAGTTAACTCTAATGTCTCAAACAGTAATGGGTATAGGTATGTATTTGAAAGGCAGGTTTTATCTTCACTTGACATTTCTTAGTTGACGAGCCAGAATTAGTATATTTCCTTTTGGTTTTGTGTTATAAATAATAGTTGCAACTTGGAAACATGAAGATATTGGAAGGTAAGTGATTTGTGAAGAGATGCCCTGGTGTGAGTTAGACATTTCTGGGATTGGAGAAGAAGAAATGTGATCATCATTCACCAGTGAACATGGTATGCTAGATCCAGTAGGAGGGGATAATTTACTTGTGTTCTTTTTTTGTGTGCAATGAGAAAGAATAGTCCTACTCTTTCAATTGGATTGAAATATAGGTAGGGTTAAAGCAGTAATTTCATGTAGTTTGTCCTAAAATATTTCAGGCAAACTACAGTGACAATAAAAGCTTCTCTTTCCAAATCATATTTTTGTCCAAGGTTTTCTCCATTTATAGATAGAGATTTAAAATCTGAAATACATATATACTAGATAAACTTGTACTTGTGAATCCAAATAAAAATAAAGTACACTTTCCTATAAATGAGACAAGAAAGATCTATGCTCATATTTAAAATGATTATTTAACATCTTATTGTACACTAATGTTATATGACGGTTATCTTAAAATATTATAAGTAATTAAAATTACTATGGTTTATGTATTTAAGTGTAATCTTTTGTGTTCCTTAATTCCTTTAAGAAGTAATAAATGGAACACAAATACATCCATATATGCACTCTATACTAAACTCTATTGTTCCCAGATGATTTCTGAGTTAGAATTAGGTTTACAGTTAATATTAAGATATTTTAAAATAAATAATTTTAGGTATTTTCTTGGAAAATCCTAAGAGTACTTATGTTTCTGTCTTTTGCATCAGTAGTTTTCAAATCAATAATAAAATTTAATGGTATTCCATGAAATAAGGTAGAGTTCTAAAAAATTACAGAACTTACTCTTATTTAGTAAAATGAACCAAATTATCAGCAATAACAACTCAGTAATAGTTTAATGCATTAGACATCGAGATCATCATTTATGAGAAACAGAAGATCATAGTCAGCCTTCCTGAAGCTCTTAACACCAGCTCCAGCTCCTGAATTGATGATATCTATAATATTTTGAAAATTATGACTTAAACATGCATCATAATAAGAGTCATTTGATGGGAATGTGTGTGAGAGGGGGAAATGGACCACTAGCACTGGCTTTTTAGGTTGGATTCAAGGCAAACATTCCCTTTTGGGGAGCAATACATTGACCCCTTTGTGTAAAAAAACCTGCAACTAGGGCTTAGAATAGATGGTTTTACATAGACTAGATCCACCAAAAAAAGCTGCACAAAATTGCATTTGAGTTGACCTTCTCATCTACCTCCTGAATTTCAGGTTTCAGTAATACAAATGGAATGTTTTAACCATCCTTTGAGTTTTGCCTCTGAATAAAAATAATTGAGTCTGAGATAACCTGGAAACAAATTTAAATATAAGGCACTTATACAAATTCCGAGTAAATACTGAGAAAGCTAGATGAAAAATATGCCTTGATAACAACTTATACAATATGGGGGGGGAACCATAAAAATGATGGACTTAGAATGTAAGTAAGCATAATACATAGTTCAAAAAAGAGGAGAGTTGAAGTAAAATAAGAATGCAAGGGTTATGAATAAAAGACAAAAAATTAAGTTATAAAACAAAAAGTGGTGATAAAGGGTATAGGTGAGCTGTTGAAATAAATTGGCAAAAATACCTCTTAAAGGATTAATAATGAAATTAGAAACTGTAATTTTCTTTTTTTTCTTTTTGCTTTGATAAGACATTTATTAGATTACATTTCACAGAGTTGCATGCTTAGTAATTCTGTACATTTTTATGACTTCTCTATAAAATATTCAGATCTGTGTCATATGTCAGCTGAGAACTAGAATTTTTACCTTCTTTTTTTTTCTCCCCCATTTAAACTAATGATGTAATGTGTGGTGATTAACATATCATAATAAAAAAAAAAGAAAAGAAAAGAGAGGAAAGTAACAGCTGTCAGAAATGTGAACAGAGAAAGGAGGGTATAACTTAGAAACTGTAATTTTCTAATGGCAAAAAAGTAAATTTACTAATTTATGGATTGAGGGAATCCCAGTGAATTAAGAAAAGTAGAAGATGATTAGGACACTTAGAAAATGATAGAGAAGGAAAACCAAAATATTTTAACATAGAGAATGCTGAAGTTTGATGTCCCTGAAATACAGATAAAAAGTGGAACTAACATTCTAATAAATAACAAAAAGATAATTTCTGAGAAGAAAAATAATTTTTAATCTAGATTAACAGTATTGAAAGGACATATTATAACCCAGGGAAAATGTAGAAAATAATTTATCAAGATACATCGTTAATTAGGTTTCTGAATTTTTTTAAAAAATGATTTTTTTCCAAACTGAAAAAGAAACAAACAAAAATGATCAGACAGGCCTCAAATTCCTATAGAAGGATTTAAAGCCAGGAGACCATGAGTCATATTTACACAATTCTGAAGAAAAGAGAGAGCTAAACATCTTATATTCAGAGAGGTGAGATATCATTCTTCTATCAAGGTAATCAGCAAATATTGCTAAACGATCTCAGGAAATTTAATATCCATGAATCTTTATTGAAAGAAAATTTCATATAGTATATTCAGTTAAGAATGAATCCAAAATATTTTGGAATAAAGAATCTCAGAATTAATGGCAAATATTGATTCCTTTAAGATGCAGCAAAAAGACTAAATTTGAGGAAAATTAGTGGCATAAATATTGACAAACTAAAATCTTAAGTAATACATATTAGAGATGAGATTACTTCTATTTTTTTTGAGATGAGATTATTTCTATAGCAGGAGTTCAACTGTTGCCAAAATCAAAAATACATAAAAATGAAAACTTAAAACTGTATTCATATATTAATTCTTAACCTTGATGAGATTTTTCAGAGAAAAAATAAGATATAATGATATATACTTAAAGTTAAATATAGCTTATAGATTCATTTCAATTAATCTTTAGCTAAATCAGATAAAATTCAAAATTTTGTTCACACATAGTAATAACCAGTATTTGTAAAATTATTACCTACTTAGTATCTCTCCTCTCTGTGTATATGCATATACTGATGAATGATATATAGTCAGTGTTAATGATGGCTCTTTTTGAATGATAAAGTGAATTATCACTTCCAATTTTGTACTTACTTATAATACTTAAATAGGCATATATATGTGTGTCTATACGAACAAGCAGATTGTTCAAAAAATGTCAGAGAACTTATGTGATCATTAAAATGATTGATTTTGAAAAAAGCATTGATAAAATATTTGAAGTAATAGTATTTTTTCCCAATTTCAGCAAATTACTTCAATGTTAGGGAAATGAAATAATAAAGGCATTTTCATATTGGTCATGTTATAGTTGTTATTTGAAAATAAACCCGTTAACAAAGTCAGGAGACATTGAACATTTCCAAGTATGATGGGTAGCATAATCAATGGTAAGCCTTTTAAAACAGTAGTACTTACGAAGGTTCATTAATGACTGTTCTCAAGGCATTGAGCAGATCTTCACTGGTCATTGTGTTTATGTTCACCTCCACAGCTGCTCCTTTGGCCTTCATGTGAGCGATGTTATCAGGTTGATCAGCAAACATAGGAAGTCCCACCATAGGAACCCCATGATAAATAGCTTCATAGATCCCATTGGTTCCACCATGAGTGATAAAAGCTTTTGTTTTGGGATGACCTAGTTTGGGAATTGGGTGAGGATTTCATTATAATAAGGTAACAGAATTTTAGAGGGAGATAGGGAGAAACCTACAGAGTGGCTCAATGAAGAAAGCATTTTCTACAAAAGCTGAGAGCACATGGGCTATTGCTGTTTCAGAAAACTATGATCCCAGGAAAGGAGGAATTAGCTCCCTCTGCATTGTCTGGAAGGACTTTATTGAGGAGGAAATATCCGAACTGAGACTGAAACTTGAAGAGTGATGAGAGTCTTAACTGAAATGCTATTTTGTGAATCAAAGAAAGCATTGAATGTATAAAATTAACTGCCAATTCTCAAATTATTTCTGCTTTAAAGCTGCAAGTAAAATGTGGCATTTTATTTTTTCTAGCTTTATTTATTTATTTTTTAAATTTTATTTTTAATTCCAGTATAGTTAACATACAGTGTTGTATTAGTTTCAGGTGTACACTATAGTGATTCAACACTTCCATACATCACCCAGTGCTCATCACAAGTGCTCTCCTTAATCTCCATTGCCTATTTTATCCATCCCCCCATGCACATTCCCTCTGGTGACCATCAGTTTGTTCTCTATAGTTAAGGGTCTGTTTCTTGATTTGTCTCTCTCTCTCTCTTATTTTTCCTTTGCTCTTTTCTTTTGTTGTTGTTTTTCCTTAAATTCCTCATATTAGTGAAATTATATGGTATTTATCTTTCTCTGACTTATTTCTCTTAGCATTATCCTCTCTAGCTCCATCCATGTTCTTGCATATGGCACAATTTTATTCTTTTTGATGGCTGAATAATATTCCATTATATATATATATATACCACTTCTTCTTTATCCATTCATCAATTGATGGACATTTGAGCTGCTTCCATATCTTGGCTATTGTAAATAATGCTGCTATAAATATAGGGGTACATGTATACCTTTGAATTAGTGTTTTTGTATTCTTTGGGTAAATACCCAGTGGTGTGATTACTGGATCGTGGGGTAGTTCTATTTTTTGCTTTTTGAGGAACCTCCATACTGTTTTCCACAGTGGCTGCACCAGTTTTCATTCCTACCAACAGTGTAAGAGAGTTCCTTTTTCTCCACATCCTCTCCAACATTTGTTGTTTTTTGGGTTTTCGATTTTAGCCTAAAATGTGACATTTTTAGCTATTAAATACTTACTGAATTATTTGCTGTTAAACAGTTACTTTACTTGCCCATTATCCAACTGTACAGCTTTTCTTTCCCCCAGTCTTACCAAGAAGATCATTCTGGGGTATCCAATCATAGAGTCGAGTATTGGCTCCTAATGTGGCTGGTTTCTTTCCTTTGTATCTCCATAAAACCTGTCAAAGACAGTGCTTTAATGTTGCAAGTAAAAACACACAGTGAAGGCATCTTAATGCTGTAGAATTATTTATAAATCATGTGGCCCACCACTACTTTATGTGATAGTGAGAGGAGTGGACATAAGGGGTAGTTTGCAAACATGGTGATATAGTAGGACTGTTTACATCAACCCTGTCAAAAAGGGCTTGAACTAATACTCTATTAAGTATAGTTTTATCATTTTTATATTTATCATTTAAAAGTTTTGAGGTATGAGATTATAAGTAAAGATATATAAAATGAAAAGACTAGTTTAATCAATCAGAGCATGGGGGTTTAAAAAGCATTAAAATAAACATGAATACTGTGTAAATTTACTAATGTCATAAGGCCATCCTCTCATGTTTCAAATGTAATGTTTTCCAAAAATATAATTAGCTTTAAATTTTTGTTGTCTGGTTGCTGAATGATTGTCTTTCCTTCTTTCCTTCCTCCCTCTCTCCTTCCCTCCACCCCTCTCTCTTTTCTTCCTTCCTTCCTTCCTCCTTCTTTCTTCTTTTCTTTCTTTCTTTCTTTCTTTCTTTCTTTCTTTCTTTCTTTCTTT
>NW_022589706.1:50237903-50488187 GCF_004348235.1 Phoca vitulina
TCTTTCTTTCTTTCTTTCTTTCTTTCTTTCTTTCTTTCTTTCTTTTTCTTTCTCTCTCTCTCTCTCTCTTTCTTTCTTTCTCTTTCTTTTTCTCTCTTTCTATAGTTTTGAGGGAGGAAGAGCTGGAGGTTTGTTTTATTTCATTTTTTAATGAAGTATCTTGTTAGGATGTTAACCTTTTGTTACATAATTTTTGCAGGTGGAGGGAGCTCTGTAAGACGAAGTTCAGATTAAATATTAATAGGTGGCAAACTTATTTTTTAAAGTGTTTATTTTATTCAACAATTCCATACCTCACTCACTGATCATCATGACAAGTGCACTCCTTAATCCCCATCACCTATTTAACCCATGCCCCCACCCACCTCCCCTCTGATAACCATCAGTTTGTTCTCTATAATTAAGAGTCTGTTTCTTGGTTTCTCTCTCTCTCTTTTTCCCCATGCTCATTTGTTTTGTTTCTTAAATTCCACATATGAGTGAAATCATATAATATTTGTCTTTCTTTGATTTATTTTGCTTAGCATTATACTCTCTAGCTCCACTCATGTCTTTGCAAATGGCAAGATTTCATTATTTTTTATGGCTGAAAAAATATTCTATTGTGTATGTATACCACATCTTTTTTTTTCAAATTTTTATTTACATTTTAGTTAACATATAGTGTAATATTGGTTTCAGGAGTAGAATTTAGTGATTCATCACTTACATAATAGCGTATCTTCTTTACCCATTCATCTGTCCATGGACACTTGGCCTGCTTTCATAATTTGGCTATTGTAAAGCTGCTATAAACATCGGGGTTCATGTATCCCTTTGCACTAGTGTTTTTGTATTCTTTGGGTAAATGCCCAGTAACACGATTACCGGATCATAGGGTAGCTCTATTTTTAACTCTTTGAGGAACCTCTATACTGTTTTCCACAGTGGCTGCACATCAGTTTGCATTCCCAACAGTGCAAGAGAGTTCCTTTTTCTCCACATCCATGGGTGGCAAACTTTTTAACGAAAAAGTTAAGAAATAAAAATTCAAAGATTTAACAAGCCTAATTAGTATGCTCACCTTTATGAAGTTTTATATATTTTAACTAATATACCAATATGAAGAGTTCTAGGGTATTTCATAAATAGGAGTATATAAAGAGTAGAAATCTAGAACTATAATGACAACAAAATTAAAGTTAATTGAATATCATAAATCAGAAAATATATATTGTTTGATAATAATATTGGGATTTTTAACTGTTTTTAACTGTAGAAATTTCAGTTTAGAAAGATTAGGCTTCTACTTCTAAACCAACTAGATCCTGATACAGCATCAATTAAACCTAAAAATATAAAGTATATCCTTGAACATAATTCCTATCTACTCTATGTATAACATCTCTCTTTTCCTGGACCTTGGAGCTAACACACTGGAGAATTTGGGGAGTAGTCAATGCAGGTCATATGATTTCAAATAGTAAAAAGTTATTAGGATCTTAACATTTTCATCTCTACTTCACTGAAAATAAATGATTGTATAAAAAGATGTATTTCCATAGTAATACAAAGGCTTACTAAGCAAATGATTAAATATGCCTCAATACATCATTTTAATGTTTCAAGAAATTTTTACTTGAAGGTGGTACCAGTTACGCTCAGTGTCTCAGCTTTGATCTAGAAAAAGTACTGTTAGTCACACTTTCTCTCCAATTGGCAAAGTAACTCTTCACCAGGACCCAATGTTGTACTGACCTTCTGTGGAATCTGGGCAAAGGCTGAGGCAATGAGATTGGCTCTTTCATCTTTGAGGTTTTTGACCATTGATCCCAGAGAAAACACCACAATACCATCTTCACCTGAACTTTGGACAAATTCTTCCATTTCCTACAGTGATAAAATTCTCTTTATTACAAACATGCAGGATCACGGGGTGGGGGGAATTTCATCTATTCTTCTAAATAGGCAGAGTCAAGAGATGTGTCAGAGACGTTAGACTCGTTCTCTCTTCTGCCAAAGAGAACCATCTAGTATCTTTAAGAGGAAGTATGTTTCTGAAAACTATGGCTTAAATATATAATGAGTGATTACAAATAAAGGCATAGAACCAAACCATTATACAAAGAGAATGGGCAATAAGAGACAGCTCTTCCCATGGTTCATGGAACTCTTACCCTCAAGGCTTAATTTTATGAACCAGCAGAGATGTTTGCAAACAGAAATATTCCTTGTAAGGAAACCCAAAAAAGGGTCCTAACTAGACTTTTAAAATGTGTACCATGTCAGTTTACATCTAAAAATTATTAATAAATCAATCCAACTCCCTGTTAGGCATTCGGGGTATTTTTCTCATGTTTATTCTTTTCCTGATTAATAGGGCTAAAAATGATTTTTTTTTTTTGGAATTGAGATATATAGTAATACATTTTAAAAGGTAAACTTCTGCTATTTTTTTTATCATGATAACATTTATGAGACAGTGTTTCTCTACCTTCCCACAAGTAGCTGACATGCCTTAATTTGAACCTTAGCACAGTGGTAAATATAAACTTCTCTACAAATAAAATCCTCTGGGTCACCACTTAACAATTGTGCAAGTTAGGCACTGCAAAATCTGGGACTGGGGTCTTTTGCATTATAATCTATGTGAATGTCAACTTCTAGAGATGTGTCATGCATTCCCTGTGCATTTATTTGTGGCTTCCCTGCAATATTTCTCAATATATTTATTATATTTCTCAGTTATATTTATTTATTTATTTCTCAATGTATTTCCCAATTTAAGGCTAGTAAAATTACTAGGGAAAGGATGATGTCATAAATGAAAGCTATCTTTTAGCTTAGAAAATGTTAGGAGAATATCTCTGAAGTCCCAGGAATTGGTATTTTGCCATTTTGATTCATCCCTTACGAGACAGTGATGGAATAAACACACACATGCACAAACACACATATATGAAAATTTACAAATCTAGCAGTTGGGTTTAGATTCCTGATTTGGCTGTCTTTCATTGCTTTTTTTCTGTGTATGCAGTGACTGGCATAACTTTTTCATCAGAGATATAAGCTTTGATTGGTGTTCATATTGCCCAAATGTTTGTATTAGTAATTGGGTTTGGAATGGAATAATTTCTCCCTCTTGTAAAACATGTCTGAGTTGTTTTGTGAAATTGTGTATATGAAAAATGAGGATGGGAGGATGAATATAATAGTGTGGCACAGGATATTATCTACTGAGCCAAGGATATGTCCTGTCTCTTTCTGTACCTTTGTTTAGATATTGGTTTATTATTTGCTATAATAACATTCAATAGAGCTGCAGCTATAACTAGACTGGTAAGAAAAGCATATTCAGAATCCTAAAATAAAATTTAAGCTTAAATGTGCATCTTACCCTAAATAGAAATCAAGAACTCTCCTGAGAACACTATTTAACCTGCAATCTTCTACAGAGATTATGCTATTTTACCTACAACCCAAGCAAATGAGTGTCTGCCTCCTCAATCCCTTGATGTTGTTGATAAAGATAGTTGTTGATAGTTGTTGATAAAGATAGTTGTTGATAGTTGTTGATAAAGATAGTTAAATACAATATTTTTATCATGTTTATCTATTATTCTCTTTTATGTTTCAATATTGTCTTCTTCCAACACTTTTGGCTGTCCACATTTATTTGTTGGTGACTGGAATGTGGTATCCTTTTCATTTCAGAAAAAAACAGACATCATGATCTTAAAGAAGGAATTCAGGGTTTGGGTCTCTTAGTTCTATGACGTCTTTATTTTGATGACTCCTAATCTGTTTCTAATGCTCTTTGCTAAAACCTAGACCTTGTATTACCCAAATGATTACTAGAAATATTCACCTGAAACTTTATTTGGCTCCTTAAAGTGAATAGGTCCACAAGTGAATTCATCATTGTCATCTCAAAAGAGTTCTTCCATGAATTATTTTTTATCTCAGGAAGATCACTATTATCCAAGAAGTGCTACCTGATTCCATGTCTTCTGTCAATACTTACTTCTTCTTACTGACAAAACTCTGGAATCTACCTGAGAGTTCTCATGAAAGTATCTTTATCACTCAAACAATCAGAGTTAACTGTCCCAATTCATAACTCCATCATGCTTGTTAGGAAGACTATAGTAATCTCCTGAGTAATTTCCAAGGCCCTACATTCCTGTTGCTTCAATCCAGTACCCAAACTGTAGACACACTGAAATTTTAACATGCCACTTGATTCACTTCTTTCTTTAGCCATAATGTCAAAGTGAAGTCCAAAAAAGGTAATACCAGTAATAAGAGACCCCTATGATTTGTAAAATAGATTTGGAGTAGCAAACAGCATGTCTCTGTTATTGAGACAGTACACCTTAAAGAAATATCAGCATTATCTCATAAGGTACAAAAGAAATCCTCCACTGTAATAGACCTACCTTAGGTAATGGTTTGGCAGGTTTACAATGCAACCCTCCTACAAACTCAAAATTAGGTAAGTATGGACGAGGAAATTCAAAATCCCAATACGTCCGAATTAACCAAATTTCTGCTTTTCCCATAATCTCACATAATGTAGTGGGTCTTCCTGGAGAAAATGAAAAAAGTTGTGTGAAGGTTATTTATATATATTTTTGTTGGGATACAATTTACACTAATTTACTAACAAGCTATTAAGGAAAAAATAAATCTATGTCTCCTAGATTATTTATCACATCTAGATGTTAAAAGGAAGGGGAAATTACAAATTTTAGGATTAGTCATTCCATTTCTTTGAAAAAAGTTGATGCTATTTTGATAAGGATTGCATTAAATGTGTAGATTGCTCTAAGTAGCATTGACATTTTCGCAATATTTGTTCTTCCAATCCAAGAGCATGGAATGTTTTTCCATTTCTCCGTGTCTTCCTCAATTTCTTTCATGAGTATTCTACAGTTTTCTGAGTACAGATTCTTTGCCTCTTTGGTTAGATTTATTCCTAGGTATCTTATGGTTTTGGGTGCAATTGTAAATGGGATCGACTCCTTAATTTCTCTTTCTTCTGTCTTGTTGTTGGTGTATAGAAATGCAACTGATTTCTGTGCATTGATTTTATATCCTGACACTTTACTGAATTCCTGTATGAGTTCTAGCAATTTTGGGGTGGAGTCTTTGGGTTTTCCACATAAAGCATCATATCATCTGCAAAGAGTGAGAGTTTGACTTCTTCTTTACTGATCAGATGCCTTTTATTTCTTTCTGTTGTCTGATTGCTGTGGCTAGGACTTCTAGTACTGTGTTGAATAGCAGTGGTGATAGTGGACATCCCTGCCGTGTTCCTGACCTTAGGGGAAAAGCTCTCAGTTTTTCCCCCATTGAGAATGATATTTGCTGTGGGTTTTTCATAGATGGCTTTTATATTGAGGTATGTACCGTCTATACCTACACTGTAAAGAGTTTTAATCAAGAAAGGATGCTGTACTTTGTCAAATGCTTTTTCTGCATCTATTGAGAGGATCATATGGTTCTTGTTCTTTCCTTTATTAATGTATTGTATCACATTGATTGATTTGCTGGTGTTGAATCAACCTTGCAGCCCAGGAATAAATCCCATAGGTTGTGGTGAATAATCCTTTTAATGTACTGTTGGATCCGACTGGCTAGTATTTGGTGAGAATTTCTGCATCCATGTTCATCAGGGATATTGGGCTGTAGTTCTCTTTTATGATGGGGTCTTTGTCTGGTTTTGGGATCAAGGTAATGTTGGCCTCATAAAATGAGTTTGGAAGTTGTCCTTCCATTTCTATTCTTTGAAACAGCCTCAGAAAAATTAGTATTATTTCTTCTTTAAATGTTTAGTAGAATTCCCCTGGGAAGCCATCTAGCCCAGGGCTCTTGTTTGTTGGGAGATTTTTGATTACTGCTTCAATTTCCTTAGTGGTTATGGGTCTGTTCAGGTTTTCTATTTCTTCCTGGTTCAGTTTTGGTAGTTTATACGTCTCTAGGAATGCATCCATGTCTTCCAGATTATCAAATTTGCTGGCATATAGTTGCTCATAATATGTTCTTATAATTGTATTTCTGTGGTATTGGTTGTGATTGCTCTTCTTTCAGAAAAGACCCTGAATAATCAGAGGAATGTTGAAAAGGAAAAGCAAAGCTGGTGGCATCACAATTCTGGACTTCAAGCTCTATTACAAAGCTGTAATAATAAAGATAGTATGGTACTGGCACAAAAACAGACACATAGATCAATGGAACAGAGTAGAGAGCCCAGATATGGACCCTCAACTCTATGGCCAACTAATCTTCGACAAAGCAGGAAAGAATGTCCATTGGAAAAAAGTCTCTTCAACAAATAGTGTTGGGAAAATTGGACAGCCACATGCAGAAGAATGGAACTGGGCCATTTCCTTACACCACACACAAAAATAGACTCAAAATGGATAAAAAACCTAAATGTGAGACAGGAATCTATCAAAATCCTAGAGGAGAACACAGGCAGCAACCTCTTCAACCTCAGCCACAGCAACTTCTTCCTAGAAACATCACCAAAGGCAAGGGAAGTATTGTAGTGTAGTGATCCAAAGTGGTAGGTGCACCCTAATGTTTATAGCAGCAATGTCCACAATAGTCAACCTATGGAAAGAGCCTGGATGTCTATCAACAGAGGAATGGATCAAGAAGATGTGGTATATATATATACAGTGGAATATTATGCAGCCATCAGAAAAGAATGAAATCTTGCCATTTGCAACAATGTGGTTGGAACTAGAGGGTATTATGCTAAGTGTTGCTGGAATGGTAGGGGGAGGGAGGGATGGGGTGGCTGGGTGATAGACATTGGGGAGGGTATGTGTTATGGTGAGCACTGTGAATTGTGTAAGACTGATGAATCACAGACCTGTACCTCTGAAACAAATAATACATTATATGTTTAAAAAAAAAAGAAGGGGCGCCTGGGTGGCTCAGTCGTTAGGCGTCTGCCTTCGGCTCAGGTCATGATCCCAGGGTCCTGGGATCGAGCTCCGCATCGGGCTCTCTGTTCAGCAGGGAGCCTGCTTCTCCCTCTCCCACTCTGCCTGCTTGTGTTCCCTCTCTCACTGTCTCTCTCTGTCAAATAAATAAATAAAATCTTTAAAAAAAAAAAAAGAAGATAGTAGGAAGGGAAAAATGAAAGGGGGGAATCAGAGGGGGAGACAAATCATGAGAGACTATGGCCTCTGAGAAACAAACTGAGGGTTTTAGAGGGGAGGGAGGTGGGGGGAAGGGTTAGCCTGGGGATGGGTATTAAAGAGGGCACATATTGAATGGAGCACTGGTATTATACACAAACAATGAATCATGGAACACTACATCAAAAACTAATGACATAATGAATGGTGACCAACATAGCATAATAAAATAAAATTTAAAAAAAAACAGTTGAAGTGTAAATTTATATAATCATTTTTGAAGTATAAATTTTTGAGCAAAGTCTGAGATTACGTGGTAGGGGAAAATATATAGTTTATACTTTATTTACACTATTGCTCTTATATAACAGGAGACATATACAAATGTTCATAACAGTAGCATTACATAAAAGCTGTATACAGCCAGAAGTCCATCCACAGAATAGCATGGTGTAGTTACACAGTAAAACACTATCTATAGATAAAACTCTATCTATACAGCTTAAAAAAAAAGAAAATACATGATTTAATCACCAAAAGAATATTGAGCATTAAGTAGTGAATTTGTTTGTATTTGTATATTATTCAAAAAACTAAACAATAGTTTTGAGAGAATTGCATATAGATGGCAGATGTAAAATTTTCAAAATGTTCACCAAAGTCAGGCTTATAGTTTCCACTGGAAGAAGTGTGTTTCTAAGGTACTGGCAACAATCTATTTCTGAACTTGGTTATAGAGTATACAGAAGTTAATTTTATTATTTCTTTCAACTGTACACTTACATTTTATATACCTTCTTTGTTGGTATGATATTTTCTAAAATCTGAAAGTAGATGCATAATATTTTAAAATGGATATAAAATATTTTTATGTCTGTGTAAATTAGTTGAAAGTTCCTAAGTCAATTGATGGGTTTAAAATATATTTGTATTACATATTATAGAAAAAAGGCTTAAATTCCCTAATATGTTAGTTACAGGTCAGTAAGATAAATAGATCAGAAGAAAATGAATTGTTATGCACCTCAGAAAAGGTCTGAGGATAAAGGCTAAATGATCCAGCAATTTTAGAGAACATTGTGGCAAGGATGTAAGTGCAATAAATTTAGGACAATATTTTTTGTAATACCAGGTTTGGAACAAACCAAGTAGCTCTCACAACTAGACTAGTTCAATGATTTGTTACATCCATTAAAATGAATACTATTATGTGAATGTAAAGAATAATGTAAATTTCAAAATATTTTGTAGAAAGATGTCAAATCTAGATTTGGTAAGAAGAAAGGCAAAAATGAATATTTAGTAATTCCTCCTATTGAAAAAGAAAAAAAATGTATATAAATACTTATGTTTAGTAATGTATAGATAATGTCTTGATGTAAAGACAAGAATAGTTAATAGTACATATTTAAGAGAAATATGAAGCCAATTATCATTCATTATATATATTTTTGTTCTGTTTAAGTTTTTAAGCCTTTTGTATTAGTTATTTTTATTATGAGATTGAGAATGAAGTTATACTCATGGTGCATTCAGAATTCCCTGATAAAGAACATGAGGGAATGAAGGAATGAAAATCAACAAAAATACATATAGCAAACAAACAAACAAACAAACAAACCAACCCGTTAAAGATGATAGAGTTAAAAATTTGCCACAGATCCTAAGGACTACATATATTCCATAGTATTTATACACGCAGAATCCTATAACTTTCCCCTATTTATCATAGTATGACAAATGGCCTAAAAATTATTGATTAGAACTGGAAAAGCATCTCTAATTATCAGAATATATTTATTTTTCTATGTCTTGCATTTATTTCTGAGAATAGGGTTGAGGCCAAAATCCTGTCTTCTTTACTTTAAATCCATAGAGCCCTACACACTGCCTACACTCAGGTAGTGCTTCCTGGTTCTAAAATTATTTATGGTGAAATCAGAATAGTATAAATTTAAATCATGTATGAAGCTAAGGTTTTTAAAGTGGATTCCTTTGAATATTAGTTTGTGAAACAAAGGATCTATTGGAAAGTCAGTGTTATGGACTGACTTGTGTTCCTCTAACATTCATGTTGAAACCTGGTTATATTTTGAGATAAGTTCTTTAAAGTCAGAATAAATTCTTAAATTGAAATGAGGTCCTAAGAGTGGGTCCTAATCCAATATGACTGGTCTCCTTATAAGAAGAGGAAGAGACACTGGGTTTATGCACACACAGAGAGAAGACCATGAGAGGATATAGCGGGAAAAAAAAAAAGAAAAGCCACATACAAGCTAGGAGGACTGGCCTCTAGAGAAACCAGCTCTGGCAACACCTTCCTTTGTCTTGGACTTCTAGCATCCAGAACTGTGAGAAAACAAATTTCTGTTGTTCATACCACTTAGTTCATGGTATTTAGTTGTGGCAGACCTAGCAAACTAATATAATCAGGGAGTTAAATTAGTCAATATTTCTAATACTCCAAATGATCTTTTGCTTGTCAGTTCATGTTTCTTCATGATTCTCAAAAACAGTTGGAGTAGAAGCCAGCTTCAGTTGATGAAATCAAATAAGAGCTATATATATAAAACTTGCAAAGCAAAACCATTCCTTATTAGAAAAAGCAAGCAATTAAAAAATAGAATATGTGTAATTAGTGACATAAAAAAATGCTATCTTTCAACAACTCAAGCTCTAAACTTTTTTAGTTTTCTATTTAATTTTTCAGTTTTCTGTGTAGTACTCCCTTAAGAGGTATAAAACATCTAGAAAACTTTTCAGTATGACCACCTATGATGAAACAGTTCACATAAGACTTAATAAAGTTTCATCCCACATTTATGAAAGAGATAAGAATGGCAGAGAATGGTCCAACAGGGGAATAATATACATTTTGAATACAATAATCGATGAGTCTCAAAATTTGTGGGTCAAAATTCAAAGTAAATCATATGCCAAAGTTAATCCCATCATTAATATAGTTCAGATTTCAGTTTATTACTGGAATCAGGCAAGGAGATTATCTTACTCTTACAACAAACATTACACTTTTTTGATCAATAAAAAGTCAAATCTCCTCCACTATGAGAACTCAGCATACAAGACTTACTTGTGATATCCTATATCTGATAAAAAATACATCTTCCATTAGAGTGACATTTATTAGTGTGTTTTATATTTTTTTTGTTTTGATAACAGTCTATTACGTATCAAGGTATCTTACAAAAATGGTCAGATGACTGTAAAAAAAGGGTAACCATGACAATATATTTCTTGCCTCTCCCTCCCAATTAGTTATTGATAACAGTTCATTGATATCACCTATAAAGTTTTATGTGGAAGGGAAATTTTTAAAACTTTTCATTTTCTAGACTTTTCTTAAACCTCCTAAGTTTCTTTACATAACTACTTTAGAATGAAAAGCAGTCTCTTACCTAATGCTTCACTGTAAAACTGGTCCCAAAACTGAGTGTCTGGTTGGTGGATCCAGAAGTTAAAGAGAATGGAAAACATTACATTTTTTACCCTTTGCAGAAAGGTCATTCTGTCTGTTAGTCCCGCCATGGTAACGGGCACATAGGAAAGTGGAGCTGGCAGTTTCCCACAGTATCTCTCCACATTGTCACCTATAGAAAACCTTATCGTGTACACAAAAGGGACTGTCAGTAACTCAGCAATCAGCTCTCCACAGGGTACCGCAGGGTCTATGACCATTACATTGTAGTTGGTTGCCTGGAGTTTCTTCATGAAAGACTGGTTGTGGATTACACTCTCACATAGGAGTTTTAAATTTCCACTTATATTAAAAAGGAATTCTTGCAGTTTTATGGCTGACTGCCATCGTGGCAATGTTGGCATAACATTAGTAGCCACGTCTAAAAAATCACTGAATCTTTTTTCAGCAGTCTCTCTGTTATATGGCGTAGGGATCACCTCATATTTCAGTGTGGAAGACTCGTTGTAGTCCACGATGAAACTCTCTGGAGAAACCAACACAGTCACCTCATGGCCCCTTTCCGTGAGTTTCTCCAGAATAATCCTTATATTGAGCCAATGGCTCATGTCACAGGGCCACACCAGCACCTTCCCACAGAATCCACAGCCAGTGTAGCAGAGCTGTAGCAGCACAATTGCTGAAATCCATTTCTTAGATACCATGGCAGCAATTCCCTCACACACTGCTCTACAGAGGTTAAATGTTTGCTGGGCACAGAAGTGAAGAGGCAGTTTAGATACAGATCAAGTTAAAAATTAATTTCTAGAGTTAGGAAATGTCTATGTGTAGAGAACTTTGTCATTGTTGATGGGACACAGTACTATAGAATATTTGTTCAGGAGGAGATATGAAGTATTTAAATATTTTGGAGGAAATGGCTGCAGCATTTTAGGAGTTAGTTTTAAATATATTAAAATAAAAATGATATATTTTAATTGACAATTTTTAAATATAATAAAAGAACCCATTTAATTAAGTCTAGTAGATAATATGGTTTATCTCATAGAACATGATGATTGATAATTTGGGAAAACAAAAATGTAGATCTTGACATAAAGTTGGTTACATGCTAATATATGGATAAGATGCATACATCACATAATAACAGGAGGAATATGCTAAGTATTATATTAAGATACAGCATTTCAGTGCCCCAGAAGATGCTGTCACCCCAATGTGAAAAAAATCACAAAAAGCTTCAGGATGTAGGGTGCATTTCACCTGAGCCCAGAAGCAAAGGTGATGGAAGGAGGGTTCTGAAAGAGAATGAAAGAACAGGAGAAAAAGAATGCTGATATAGAAATCATGGCCATTTATATATACAGTTATCATTTCAGTATGTTCAGAGTGAAGGCTAACACAGAACAGCGCAGACAAGTTAAAACAGGACACTTTGGAGAGTCTTGAATGCTATACTCTGGGTTCAATTTTAATCTCCACAAAGAGGTCTACTGAGATTTTCATATCAGGTTCGGAAAATGATTATATGTGTCCTATAATGAAACTATTCTAGCTTCTAAATAGGATTTGAGTGGTAGAGGAAAAACAATGTGTAAGGGGCTAAAAGTAAATATTAGGAAAGCAAGATCTGATGAGAGTATCAGGGAGAATATAATATTGGTTTGTGAATGGAAAGCATAGAATGATGGCCATATGATTGATGAGAAGTGAGAGATGACTGGTAATTAAAAAACAATGAAGTTCTCAGTTTATAGTTTGAGCAACCAGAGTATGATAATGACTAAGCAAAACCATGATATACAAAAAGAGTAGTAGTTGTGGAATGGTTTTTTGACCTGCAGTGTGTGAGTTAATAATTGAACATGTCTGTGGAGATATTGATTTGGCTGTGAACACTAAAATCTCAAGGGAGGGGTAAATTTAGAAATTTAGATTTTGTGTCCAATCGTCCATCTATATTTCAACCCAATTTCAATTCCTCTACAGATCCTTTAATATTTCATACTTTCAAAAAGCAATTTTTATAAAATGATCTCACTGATATGTGGAATTTAAGAAACAAGGCAGAGGATCATAGGGGAAGAGAGGAAAAAATGAAACAAGACAAAACCAGAGAGGGAGACAAACCACAAGAGACTCTTAATCTTAGGAAACAAACTGAGGGTTGCTGGAGGGGTGCGGGGGGTGTAGGGATGGGGTGGCTGGGTGATGCACATTGGGGAGGGTATGTGTTGTGGTGGGTGTTGTGTGAGACTGATGAATCACAGACCTGTACCCCTGAAACAAATAATACATTGAATGTTAATTTAAAAAACAAACAAACAAAAACCAAAACCAAACAAACAAAAAAAGCAATTTTTACCACACAGTGTATGCCAGATTCTGTACTATGCACAGGGCATAAACAAGAAAGATCACTTCCAGTTCAAAATGACTTCACAGATTACTGTAAAAAATGTCAGTTAAACCAATACTTATTTTACAGACATGAGGGGGATGGATCTTAGATGGTCAGGATGAATTGAGGAGGGCAAGCCCATAAAGGAAGTTGCTTAGTGGAGGAAGAGAATGATGAAATAATGCTTTAGCTAAGTCTTTAAGAGTGATATTTAGCAAGTTGAAAAGTATCACTTGGAAGTAAAAGAGAATACTAATATATCTGTGTTCTAAGAAGTATGACATAGTTATATCAATGTTATATTCAGTTACAAAATTCTATCAAAATATTTGACAAGGACATATTGAAATTTCAAATCCCTTGAGAGTTTTTCTGTTGTCCTAAAGAGATGATCAAAAGTAGAACTGTTTAGAAGATGCAAAAATAAATCTAGGGTCAAATCTCCAATCAACCCTGCTCAATTAGAATTTGTTTATAAGGAAACAAGGCTTCATGACTGCGAACCAGCAAAACCAACAGAAAACACAAATATTAACACAGTGATTTGAAATATTATTATTATTTGAAATGAGATATAAAATTATTTTGTTTAATATGTTTGAGCAAAACCTGAAAACATAAGCAAGGAACAAGAGATTAAAAAGAATAATTGTGAAAATTTGCTAAAGAGCCAAAGAGAATTTCTAGAAATTACAAATTCAACAAATGAAATTTAAAGAGTAAATTAGACACAGCTGTAGAAATAAACAGTGACCCAGAAGAAGAATCTAAAGATATTACTTAGAATTAAGTTCTGAATAAAAAACATGGAATAGAAAATATGATAGAACAGTTAAGAGACATGGAGAATAGACAAAGATATCCAAATCTAGTTGTTGGTTTGACCTACTTGGTGTCTCCTCTCTCAACTCCCTTTCTACTCTATGGAGTAGTAAAGCTGGTCCTTTTCATGCAACCAGCCTGCACAACTAAGCCCCATGTTTAAGTTCTTTCAACCAAATCTCCCAGTTTCTTTTAATTTTTTATAATCATTTTAGGCATAAGGAAGTTACAGATGAAGTATAGAGACTTCCATATACCCTGCAGTAATTATTACTATGGTATTTGCCTAATGGTGATTTACTGTTTTCATTATTTCTTCTGTAGTTGTTAATTGGAATTTTACTGTAAAGGATTGTGAAAGTATGTGTAAATATATGGTTAGTATGATTTGCATAGTCTCACGGAAACTCCTTACAAGATATTTATTAATTACATAGGGAGGATCCTGAAAGACACCATTTTAACTAAGTGATCACAATTATTGTCACTAGGACTAATCTGTCTATATTATGTACCTCCTGATACGCCACACTGTAAAGGACACAAGACTGCTTCTGTAACATTCTTACCAAAAATGCATAATCTCTCTCTAATCATGAAAAAATATCAGAAAAACCCAAATTAAAGGATATTCTAAAAAAAATAACTAGCCAGTACTCTCCATAAACAAGAGGCAAAGAATACTGTGGCAACTGTCATAAGTTGGAAAAAATAAGGACACTGGACAAATAAATTCAAGAGGGGAGTCTGGATTATATATCAGAAAGAAATAAGAACATTAGGATAATTGACAATGTTTTAATAAGGATTCCTAGTTTTGATCATTTTATTATGGTAATGTAAAAGGTTAATATTAAAAACTTAGTCAATTAAAAATCTTTCATTCTATTTTTATTAATTGGAATTTAAGAAATTGGCTGTTTATTACAATTATTTATTTACTTGTATCAGTATAACTCATAAATTTATTTTAGTTTATATATTTTATTCAGTTATTATCATTATTATTTTATTGCTCAAAGTGTCCCAGATTTTGGAAACTGTTTTATGTATTGATTTCTATGTCCTTTTGATATGACCCCATTCTTTTATTTTTAGTTTTTTAGAGATTTTATTTATTTATTTGAGAGAGAGAGAGAGAACACGAGTAGGGGGAGGGGCAGAGGGACAAGCATACTACCTGCTGAGAGGCAGGGCCTGACATGGGCCTCCATCCCAGGACCCTGAGATCATGACTTAAGCAGAAATCAGATGCTTAACTGACTGAGCCACTTAGGCACCCCGGACCACATTCTTTTAAAGCATTTTTTTTACTTTCTGTTACCACAAGATACTTCTGGTTCTACTATTTTCACTGCCTCAACCTTAAAACCAACCATGTCTCCAAAGAGCACTATTTCATTTTATTAGATAATGGCATTTATGATTTCACTCATATGTGGAATTTAAGAACAAAACAGATGAACATACAGGAAGGAAAATAAAAGACGGAAGGAAAATAAAAGAGAAAAGGAAGCAAATCCCTGCTCGTTGTGTTTTTTTCTTTTTTTAAGATTTATTTATTTATTTATTTTAGAGAGAGAGCACGTGCGAGCAGCGGGAGGGGCAGAGAGAGAGGGAAAAAATCCTCAAGCAGACTTCCTGTTGAACATGGAGCCTGACTCAGGGCTCCATCTCACAACCCTGGGATCCAAGAGTTGAATGCTTAACTGACTTTGCTACTCAGGCACCCAAAGAGATTCTTAACTATAGAGAACAAACTGAGGGTTTATGGCGGGACGTGAGTGGGGGATGGGCTAAATGGGTGATGGGTTTAAGGAGGGCACTTGTGAAGAACACTGGGTGTTATAGGTAAGTGATGACCCACTAAATTCTACACCCAAAACCAATTTTATCATATATGTTAACTAACTAGAATTTAAATAAAATCTTAAAAAAAATAAAGTTAAGAAAAATTTTTCAAAAAATCAGGATGAGTATGCTAAGTGTGTTCATTGCTACTGAAATGTTAGTTTTATTCAGCAGATGAAACTAGTAAATATAATTGCACATCCTAATACTGTCATATATGCCTATCTATAGTTACTTCTATATATAGCCTTTTCTGTTTATTCCCAAGTCCTTTCAACAGTGAGAAACCTGTCTCCCAGCACCACTCTGTACTTACTTATCTGGTCAGTTTTAGTAAACACATAAAATAGTTTTAGGATTGTTAGCCCATAGACCTGTAAAAAATTTTTTTGCAACCAGACAATATTTGCCTTATAAATTTATCTTTTTTTTAGATTTTATTTATTTATTTATTTGAGAGCAGGATAGAGAGTACAGGGAGGAGCAGAGGAAGAAGGACAAGTGGACTCCACATTGAGCGTGGAACCTGATGCAGGGCTTGATCCCATGACCCCAAGATCATAACCTGAGCCGAAATGAAGAGTGGGCTGCTTAGAGCCACCCAGGTGCCCCTATATTTATCTCTTAATAGAATTGAGACAGCAGTCAAATTCCCTTGCACAAAGTAAATAGTACACCCATATGATTTTACAGGTATACTCTAGCACATCCTTGTCAACACTCTTTTCTTGTAGTTTTGATTTTAGCCATTCTGACAGGTGTGAAATGATACCTAACCTCACCTGCTTTTGATTTGTATTTCTTTGATGATGAATGATGTTGAGCATCTTTTTATATGTCAGTTGACCATCTGTATGTCTTCTTTGGAGAAATGTCTATTAATGTCTTCTGCCCATTTTTGAATTGGATTATTTGTTTTTGGGGTGTTGAGTTGTGTAAGTTCTTCCTATATTTGGGATACTAACCCTTTGGATATATCATTTACAAATACCTTCTCCCATTCAGTAGGTTGTCTCTTAGTTTTATTGATTGCTTCCTTCACTGTGCACTGTGATATAGTCCCAATAGTTTAGCTTTGCTTTTGTGTCCCTTGCCTTAGGAGACATATCTAGAAAAATGTTTCTATGACCAATGTCAGAGAAATTACTACCTGTGCTCTCTTCTAGGATTTTTATGGTTTCAGGTCTCACATTTGGACCTGTAATTGTACATGGAAAACTTTAAAACACTGATGAAAGAAATCGAAGTAGACACAAATAAAGGGAAAGACATCTTGTGTTCAGGATCATACAAATTAATATTTTTAAAATGTCCATACTACCCAAAGCAATCTATAGCTTCAGTGTAATCCCTATTAAGATTCCAATGGCATTTTTTACAGAAATAGAAAAATGACCCTAAAATTTGTATGGAACCACAGAAGATCCTGAATAGCCAAAATAATCCCAAGAAAAAAGATCAAAGCTGGATGCCTCACACTTCCTGATTTTAAACTATATTTACAAGGTACAGTAATTAAAATAATATGATACTGACATAAAAACAGACACATAGATCAATAGATCAGAATTGAGAACTCAGAAATAAACCCATGCATATATGGTTAACTAATATTTGGCAAGTAATCCAAGAATACTCAATAAAGAAAAGATAGTCTCTTCAATAAATGAAGCTAGGAAAACTGGATATTCTTACGCCAAAGAATGAAATTGGATCTCTATCTTACACCACTCACAAAAATGAACTCAAAATGGTAAAGACAAATATAAGACCTGAAACCATAGAACTCCTAGAAGAAAACATAGAATCAAAGCAGCTTGATATTGGTCTTGGCAATGATTTTATGGATATGACACCTCAACCACAAAACACAAGGGCAAAAATAAACAAGTGGTACCACATCAAACTCAAAAGCTTCTGCACAGCAAAAGAAACAAAGTGAAAAGTTAACCTACAGAATGGGAGAAAATATTTGCAAGGCACATATCTGATAAAAGGTTAATATTCAAAATATGTAGGGGACTCACAGCAGAAGACCTCAAATAATCCAATTAAAAATGGGAAGAGGATCCAAAGAGATATTTTTTCCAAAGAAAACATAAAAATGGCCAATAGGTACATGAAAAGGAGCTCAACATCAATAATCACCAGGAAATGCAAATCAAAATCACAATGAGTTATCATCTCACACTTGTTAAAATGGTTATTATCAAAAAGACAAGTGATAAGTGTTGGCAAAACTGTGGAGGAAAGGAACCCTTGTGCACTGCTGGCGGGAATGTAAACTGGTGCAACCACTGTGGAAAACAGTATGGAGGTTCCTCATAAAATTAAACGTAGAGGTACATATGATCCCGCAATTTCACTTCTGGGTATATATCCAAAGGTAATGAAATTACTGTCTTGGAAAGATATTTGCACTCCCATGTTTATTTCAGCATTCTCACAACAGACAAAATATGGAAACAACCGAAGTGTCCGTTGACAGATGAATGAAGAAGTTGTGATGTATATATCACACAATGGGATAGAAATTAGCCATGAGAAATAAGGGAAACCTGCCATTTTCAACAATACGGATGAACCTTGAGAGTGTTATGCTAAGTGAAGCAAGTCAAGCAGAGAAAGACAAATTCTGTCTGATCTCACCTGTATATGGAAACTAAAAAAAGCCAAACTCATCAGAGAATAGAATGGTGGTTTCCAGGGTTAGAGGTTGAGAGGTGGAGGAAATGGGTGAAGGTGGTCAAAGGGTACAAACTTCCAGTTACAAGATAAATAAGTTCCGGAGATATAATGTACAACATGATGACTATAGTTAACAATACTCTATAATATATTGGAAAGTTGCTAAAAGAGTAAGTTCTACCACACACACACACACACACACACACACAACTGTAACTATATGAGGTGATAGAAGTGTTAACTAACTTTATTGTTGTAGTCATTTTACAATATATGCATCTATCAAATCATTACTTTGTACACTTTAAATTTGCACAATATTATATGTCAATTATATCTCAATAAATCTGGAGGAAAAAGAATAGAAAATACTAAACCTTAAAATATCAAAAATAAAAAAACTTTTAAAGTGTGACAAGCATAGAAAAAGAAGGAAAACAAAAGTTATTTTCATGAAATGTCTGTGATATGGTTCCAAAATCTTAAAGAGATTGCACAAAAGTGGAATATTTTTTATTCTATTTCTATCCAGCCCTTTGTTTATCAATAAGAATATATCCAGCAAAATATTAATGATTTTTTACAAAAATGATTTAAAATCATTCCAGAAATAATTCAATAATAGGAAATCTATTCCTATAATTCATCTATTAACTTGCCTAGAAAATCAAATAATTCTTGCCATAGGTGGAAAAAAAAGTTGACAAAACTTGACACAGTTCTGATTTACAAAAGAAAATACTAAGTGTAATAGTAGTTAAGTAATTGATATTTTCTTCACATGGCTCATAAACAAGCAAGTTAATTAATGAATAAAATTTAGTTATTTCAACCAAATTTAAAAATAAAAGATGAAGACAACTATCTTCACTATTATTAAATAAGCCTGAATTTATCAGAAGTAAAATTAGACAAGAGAAGGTGACCAGTGACATAAGAATTAGAAAGGGAGATGTAATTTATTTCTAGTATCAGTTTAATGAACACATGTCTGGATGACTACTGTAAAGCATAGGATAATATGGACAAATATCAGGATATGAAATTGAAATTGAATGATAATTAGGATTTATGTATACAAACAATGACCAATAGAAGAGAAAAGGAAGAGGGAACCCATTTATAAGGCCAACAAAAAAGCAAATCAGTTGGCTGAAATTTAACAACAAATATGTAAAACCCATATAAGAAACATTTGGTAAGCATTCCAAAAGACACATAGATGATTTTTTTTTTCTTCAAAGATTTTATTTATTTATTTGAGAGAGAGAATGAGACAGAGAGAACATGAGAGGAGGGAGGGTCAGAGGGAGAAGCAGACTCCCCGCCGAGCAGGGAGCCCGAACGGGACTCGATCCTGGGACCCCAGGATCATGACCCGAGCCGAAGGCAGTCACTTAACCAACTGAGCCACCCAGGCGCCCCCACATAGATGATTTTTAAAAGTAAAATAATAATATATTCTTGGAATGGTGACAGTTAAAATGAGAGTTTAAACCAAACATTTGCACTTAACTGTATGCCAATGCAAATAACACTAGTTCTTTTCCTTCTCAAAAGCTAGTTAAGATTATTTCAAAATTCCTATAACACCATAAGCAAGCAGGAGAGGCCAAAGGTACCCAGGACTTGCATGCCATTCCCTGAAGACAAAGCAAAGTTCAGCAAACTCAGGACCACACACTTCTCTGTGACAACAGAGACAGTTTGCACCAAAATATTCAAAGATTTTTAACTTGCAAAACAAACAAAATCTATCAAGTTGAAATAATGTCACAGCAGTGCCCTCAAGAAAGTTGAGTGAGAGAATGCTCACAGGAAACACCAGGTCACCAAGCAAATAGCGGGAGTTGGGCAGACTTGTTTCTTTCTTTTCCCTACCTACGACTTTTCATATTAAAATCCTGGAAATTATGGGGTGGTCATTATTCCTAGGAATGTGAATTTCTTTATATAGTGGATTTAATATACATAGGGTCTTCTCTGGTTCGGTTACATATTTGGTGATTTCAGCAAAATCCTTAATCTTTCTGAATTTTGATGGCTCCAATGTAAAAGATAATGATCATTCTTGGCTTGTGTATTGGATTACTAATAATGTCTGCATCGTACCTACCAAAGCTCTTAGTAGTTGTTTAGTAAGAGTAACTATTTAATAAGTTAATAGCAAAGATGGTACAATTAGCAAGGGTGTTAGCTGCAGAATCACTGAAGAGAGCTAGACCAGAGCTGCTTGATGGAGCACAAACTGAATATGAGTGACAATGTAATCATGTTACTTTTAGAGTTAAAATTATTAGATAATGCATTTTAAAAGCCCACAAAAGGAAAATGGAAGAGTTAAAATTATTAGATAATGCATTTTAAAAGCCCACAAAAGGAAAATGGAAATCAGAATGAAGAATAAAAACTAAGTGGTAAGAGTTACTCACTCTGAAAGGGTGTGGAGAACAGCATTTTTAGAAAAGGAATCCCAGAAATTGATTGATGTGCTGGTTACAGAGATATATACATTTGACAAAACAAATCACACTGTATACTTTATGCACTTCCTTTTACCATGTATAAATTAGTTTCTAATCTTTTTTAAAAATGAGATAACCCTATACATCAACAGCATGGTTACAATTTTTTCAAAAGGCAAAAAGAAAATACTAATTGTTGGTAAGAATGAAGAACAATTGGAATCCTAGTAAATGGCTGATGGGATTATTGATTGGCACAAGCACTTGAGAAACTAGATTTTAGTGGTATGTACTAAAGCTAAACAATGCATATCCTATGACCTAGCATTTCCACTCAGGTATGACACACGCATATTTACCAAAAGACATGTAAAAGAATGTTCATAGCAATGTTTATCATAAATAGCCAAAACCAGGATAGTCTACATGTTTATCAACAGCAAAATGGATAAATAAAATGTGATATGTTAATTCAATAGAATCTACATAACTCTGAGAATGAACAAATTATACCTCTATGCAAAAACTTGGGTGAATATAAAAAACATTAGCAAAAGAACCAAAATACAAAAGAGTACACAATGTGTGGTTCATTTATACAAAGTTTAAAATCAGGCAAAGTTAATCTGTAGTGTTAGAAGTCAAGTGGTTACCCTTAGGAGTTGTAGACACTGGTATGAGGAGAAAGAGGAGTTATGGGTATGTTTTGTTTCTTGATTTGGGTGCTGGTTGCATGGGTAAGTTCATACTGTGAAACTTCAGTAAACTGTAAAATTAGGATTTGTGTATTACTTTGAAAGACAGGTTACACAGAATTTTAAAAACCTTACAGCACTGACCCTAGGGAAATTGCGTGTGAGAAGGAATTAGAAGCCTTATGTGAGGGAAGATTAACAGAGAGATAGATCCAAGTTTTCCAGAAAAAGGATGGGAGGTTGACAATGGGGATTAGAATGTATAACAAATAAAACACTGGGTCCAGAATGGGAACCAGAAATCAAATATATATTAAAAAAATGTGATTAATCTAGCCCCGTTCCAGGCAAGTAAGGTAGAGAAGAAATGTTAAGAAGCTTTAAGAAGCTTTTTGTTGTTTTGTTTTGTTTCATTTTGTTTCGTCTTGTTTCTTCATGGGCTGGGAAAAGTAGCACTAGTTCTAGGGAATCCATTTAAAATTTTGTGATAGGGAGAGAAAGGGACCAACATGGAACCAGTGTGGTGCTGATGTGTAAAAGGGGGCTCCACTGGCTAAATGGTGCTTAGATTAGTACTGGGCTTTCTGCTCTCTTGATCTGCAGTGTGCTTGGAAAGATGGAAAAAAACTGGTAAAATAAAAAGACACAGACAAATGGGGACATGCCGTTGCTATACCTGTTTAGTTCTACTACAGCATTCAGGCCCTCATCCTTCCTATAGCTGTAGCAAAGGCGAGTCCCAAATTCTGTCCACATTAGAGCTATCTACTTGCCAGTCAGCAGATCTCTCGGAGGCTGGGGAGAGATCAAGCTCAGTGCAATTTGAAGGTGCCCTGCGGAACACTGGGCTTGAGCAAGATTAATTAGAGATTCACTCCTGTATATGAATAGCAATGATTGTCATATTTCCAGACAGGCCTGTTCCATTAGGTGTTAAAAGCATATTTAAAATTGAATTGATGAATTTTATTTGCTTCATCCATAAAATTTAAGATCTCACTGATAAATAAAACAGGATTTTTAACCAGTACAGTTAGATATTTCCTTCTAACTTATTTGTTTGCTTCAATATAGAAATTTGGAATTTTTCGTTATCACACTTAAACATGCTATTTTTCTAGTTGATTTTTCCCAGAAAACAAAAGATTAAACATGGAGATGGAAACTCTCCTGCAATTTGATGTTATTAAATATCCTGTGTTCTCCTATGTTTGATAATAATATCAAATGTAAGGTACCTGACCTACTTCACTATCAGTTTATAGCTACCAGGTGTCCCTAATACTTTAAGAATGTAATTTCAGTCAAAAGACAAATTAGATTATACTACTCCCAATACTTCAATTTGAAATAAAATATCCAAGGCAATTATTTGTTGTTCAAGTATGATTAGTAACATGAGGAGTATAAAGGATTAAAGTAAATATGATATCTAATTTCTCAGGATGTGGGATTTCTGAAACTAGATTATGATCCTGTGAAAATGAGAAGACAAGAACATTCTGTTTTACAAAGGCTTTTGCATACATTATATAATCTGTCATGATTCCCTCTGAGAAGAAAGAGTTAGTATACCCCAGAGGCCATTTATTCTTTGTTTATCTATATTGACTACTTAGTAAGCACAGAACCCCGGGCTTTTGTCATTGCGGAGTTCTTACATAGTTTGCTGTAAACAACATCTAACATAAGTACAATTCTTTATAATTGACATAGCATATCCATATATCATATGATCATCCTAAAGAGTACAGTGAAATAATTACCCCCTTTTAAAAAGGTAGAAATGTTGTGACTCAGAGTTTAAATCACTTGCCTGAAATTACACAGCAAATGGAACTTGAACCCAGAACCTCATGTGCTTTCCAAGAACCTTCACCATCTTACTTTTTGTATCCCCTTATTTAAGGAACAGAGACTGTTATCTCACTCAATACCTGCAATAGTTGGTATGTGATGCATCTATGGGCAGAAGTAATTATTAAAGGACACATTGCAAATGTCTTGTAAAATAACATCTAAATTTAAATCAAAATATGTAATTGGGGCACCTGGGTGGCTCAGTCGTTAAGCGGCTGCCTTTGGCTCGGGTCATGATCCCAGGGTCCTGGGATCGAGCCCCGCATCGGGCTCCCTGCTTGGAGGGAGGCCTCCTTCTCCCTCTCCCATTCCCCCTGCTTGTGTTCCCTCTCTCGCTGTGTCTCTCTCTGTCAAATAAATAAATAAAATCTTTTAAAAAATAATAAATAAATAAAAATATGTCATTGAAGCATATGAAATTTGGAACCCAGAGAAAAAGAAAATATAGTTAAGTGACATTATAATGAATATAAAAACACAACATTTTACTTTAAAATTCTAATTACCGTATTTTTAAAGACATATACAAATTTGAATTATCTTGCGTATCTTTTATTTACATATGCATGGTAAGTTCAATATCTTCCCTCTAGACAACTCTATGAAGAAATTTAAAAGTTTAAGTGATGGAAAATTGGATGAAGAATATTCCAAAAACCAGAAAAGAAAAAAATATATATACAAATTCTGCTTGTGAAAGGGAAGATTAAGGTCACATTACAGTGAGGATATTCCTGCTTCTATGGCTTGCCACAGACCTTTCTACTTGTTCTTATGGATGTCTAAACTGTTTTTCCCCCAGAGATCCCAATGGCTCTCACACTCACTGCCCTCAGGTCTTCATTTGAATGTCACCCTTTGAGACCTTCCCTGACCACTGGAGTTAAAAGTATAACCCTCCTCCCAAAACTACCTATTCTTATTTTACTACATAGCATATATCACAGTTTAACATCTTATATTTTATTTATTTACTGTCTGTATCCTCTTACTAAAATGTAAGCTCCAAGAAGAGTAGAGATTTTGATCTGTTTTGCAAAATGTACCTAGAAAAGTGGCAGGTACCGGGTAGGTGTTCAATAAATACTTTTTTTTTTTTTTACACAAAGAAAGCATAGTAGAAGAAAGGAAGGAGGGGAGAGAGGAAGGGAGGGAGGGAGAGAAGAGGGGAAGGAGAAAGAAAGGAAAATAAAGAGTGGGAGGGAGGAAGGCTGAAAGGTATGTAAAAGGACAATATTTTGCATATTATCTTTGTGAGAAAGTACCATTGGTAATATCAACGGTTAATTTTTGCTGTTAATTAATATCCCTGGTACTTACTACTGATAAATCTAGAGGAAAAAAACCTTCAGGAGAGAAGAAAATAGAAAAATGAAGGAAGGTTCATGAGGATCATAAAGATAAACAACCATACAGAGCTGTTTGTATTATTTTATTTGATCCTCGTAGGAATATGTGAGGCAAGGAAACTTGAGGATTGCCGAAGGATACAGAGAAATTAAGCTGGAGATGAGATGTGCTAGTCTAAGCACCCAGAGGAGCCTAAGATGGAGAGATAGTGAGAGATGGGGGAGGGTGTAAACTCAGGTTTCCAGTGCCCAATCCTAGGCTTTTTAAAGTTTTCTGCCGACAAAGAAAAGAATGAGGAATGACGGAGGGAAAGGAAATCATGTATCACTTCAAAATGTTTGCCAGGTTTTTTTTGGCAGCGCCACAATTCATCCTAGTAAAGGCACTTTCATTTATATTTGAAGGTTGATTTACTCATTGAAAACCCATTGCCTAAATAGGCACAAGATTATTTGCCTTGAAGCACTAGCATGCATAATAATACCACCATTACATTTTTAAGGACTTTATCCAAAAAGAATGATCTTGTATGAGGGTATTATATATAATGAGTATATTTACTTCAGCCTGGCATGTGCAGTGGGACAGAAACCATTTGCTGTTTTGCCAACAAGAATAAATGGGATCTCTGGAGACATTAATAAGATAATATTTTAGAGACTTACCTAGAACTTTGCTGTAGTAAGAATTCCATTCTCCCCAGTAGGACTGAAATATGTAGTCTTGCAGAGGATAAGAGATAGCATTTTTAACCCTCTCACCAAAGGTCATCTTGTCAGTGAGCTCTGACAAAGCTGCAGGTACATAGGAGGCAGGTGCTGGGATTTTCCCACAGTGTCTCTCAACCGTGGAGGCTGGAGAGAACCTCAATGTGTACACAAATGGAATTCCTAATTTCAGAGCAACGAGGTCCCCACAGATAGTTACTGGGTCTGCTACTAACACATCAAAACCACCTTTCTGAAGTCTTGCCATTAACTTGGGGTTGTTTAATACTCCATCACAGATTTGTATATTGATTCGAAAAAAAGTATCTAGAAGTTTTCCTAGTTCTTTATAGAAAGTCCAGAGTGTGAGAAGAGTTGGTTTGTGGTCTAGCCACAGCTTTATCATGTGTTCAATTAAGGATTCTATATTGCTGTTCAAATAGGAGACAGGTATCACCTCAAAATTCACAGAAGAATCAGGATTAGAGTTGATGAATAGAGCTGTTGATGAAGCCAGGACAGTCACATTGTGATTTCTTTGAATCAGCTCCTCTAGAATGATCTTAATATTTAACCAATGGCTACCATCCGTTGGCCAAACGAGCACATTTCCACTTAGAACAATTTCAGTCAAAGTCAAATTAAAAACCAGCAGCTGGACAAACTTCTTAGGCATGGTGATATCCATTCTGAAAACCATCCTACTGTAGATCTTTTAAGATAAAAAGAAATTTTCAAAGTATATTTAGGTAGATTATTTTTTCAAATAATGTTTAATGTGATAGGTATACTCATTCATAGGTCAATTGATCTATAGATTAAAAGGAAAATGATATAATTCAAACCGTTATATGTAATAATATTATTATTCTAGCAACAGAAATAAATCAAGTCCTATTTGAAGGTAAAAGAAGAAGTCAAGTTATAAGCCTGGGGTCTGTGTATTCTGTGATAATAATTATAAAATGTGTCTTTAATTTATCTTTCCTAAAATTAGGTTAAACAAAAAATAATAATTCTTACTGCTAAAGCCACTTTCTCAAAACTTACAGTAACTTCAAGTTAGATATCTATTACGAGGCATTTTTACATACATTGTCTAATTCAGTCCCTTCCAGAGTCGTGTGGCATAAATTACTTGCTACATTTCATAGATAATGAAATTAATGTTGAGTTGCATACCTAAAAACGTATGACAAAGTAGGGCAACTGGGACTATTATCATAACATCATTTGAGAAATTGCTGGATTTCCACGGTATTATGCCTCATCTTTGTAAGTTTTAGAGACTTTGGCAATGCACAATGACCAGCATTATTATTACTTCCCTATGGCTCATATTTAGGAAGAAAAACTAAAAACAACCTTCACTTAGATAAGGTTTTCTCAAAGATTTCAAGATGTTTTAGATTAATTGGGTTATAGAGTAAATTATTACACATTTGTCAGAGGAGAGTTTTCTTCTCTGATAAAGCATACTGATAATCATCTCCTTGTTGCACAGAATTTTTCACTTTCTTTCATATGACATCTTCATATACAAATCAAGAAGATAGGGCCTAGCACCTCAAGAAGTCACACACTTTTTCACTCAGAATTGTGTAGTAGCTTAAATTGGGTGGACACTAGAGTTCAATAGCCCCAGATTCAAAAACTGTTCTTTTACAAGCTTTGTGACCCTGGAAAACTACCTAGACCCTTTCAGCCTTGGTTTTCTCATGCATAAATGAGAGATAGTGATGTTAATTTGTTATATTACTTTGTGGATTAGCAATAATATCTGGAAAGTTGCTTTGTAAACTGCTTGGTTCAAAGCAAAAGTTTGGTAATGTTTGTAGATTAAGAAATTTGCCTGAAGATTGATCGGTAAACCAATGGTCTAGCTACAGAATGACCAGCTAGACGTAGATATAATGATATCTGTCCGTTGAGATTCTTAGTAAATGCCAAACTATACAAGGGTAACCATATATTGATGCTATTTTAAAAGCTAAATCATTAGAAGTTGCCATTAAAAAGAGAAAATAAGAACAAATAATGTGATTAAAAGGATAGAAACCAGGAATTGAGAATGGAAATTAAGTGGTTTGTTTTCTTTTCATGCTCTGTTGCCTTTAAACTGACTAATTACAGGACTTGGAGTAACAAAAAGACCAGAAAGACAGAGAAAGGGGAAGAAGAGAGGGAGAAGTGATGCTTTTAGAATTATTGTATTTGTGTCAAGAGTCAGCCTCAATTTGAATATAATGTCTGTACTTTTAAAATTAATTAGATTTTGAAGCACAACAGCAAGAGAAGAGTATCAGTAACCCCAATGACCATTAAAATAGGCCTAGTGAAAAGAATTTGATGTATCTTCATAATTCTGTTGCTGTCATGACCTTCCAATACAGAGGGGACAAAACACAACAACATATAAAGCATAACCAAAAGTTTATCTATAAAATACTTAGATTTGTCCAATTATTGAGGTCCATGTAAGTAGAATATAATAATTAATTAGGGATCGTTCATTAGCAACAGTTATATTAGCACTTAAAAGCTTATCAAAATATATCCCCAAATCAAATACATGACTTACCCTGAATAAAAGAAAAAAGAAGAGTTCAAGGAGTCCATTTGCCACTGTTAAGTGGCCTTTTCAGAACAGTAACATAATTATCTAATTTACTGAAGAGCAATTGCAGATAATAGAATTTATTAATAACTAACATATCTGTTTTTTGTTTTCAAAGTATGCTTCGATGTTACAGTGTTTAATTTCACCAGTGTCAATGTAGATGTCTGTTATATTTATTCCCCAGTTCCCTGTATGCCTGCAATATATCATTGCAAATTCAAACATTTTAAGAAGATAAAAAATAAATTATGTTTGGGGATATATGTAGGTATAATCATAGATTTAAATTTCCACCAATGGGAAAAAATAATAACTCCTGACAAATATTCCTGATTTCGTGACAAAAAAGAAGTTCAGTGATTTAAAATGATCACATGTTTGTTTGCTTCATGAGTTCACTAATAGCTTTTCTGAATAAGAAGTGAGTAAGAGCATAGTGGGGTTGGCATTCTGGAGAAAGCATGAGTTCAGTTTGGCCAACTCCATCATTTTATATGTAAGAACACAGATCGAGAAAGTTTTAAATAATCTCAAAGTTGTATTGCTAGTAAGTGGCAGATGAGATGAATGCCTAAGTATTCCAGTTCCCAGCCCAATGTTCTTTCTTCTTTCTTCTATTTTTTAAAATGTGAGATACAGTTTATAACAGCAAAAATTAGAAAACCACTGCATTTTATAATTATGACTATTTGATAATATGACATCTTAAACATAATTAAAGAGCCCAGAAAATAATATTTTTAAATATGTCTATGAAACATCAATATATGAGTAGCATGGGTGAAAAATAAGTCAGCCAGAGAAAGTTTGCACCAATTAGAATATTGTCCTTATACTTTGAATCAAGTTCTCATTCTTACTCTGCTTGCTTTGAAAGGAAGTACTCCAAATGGTAATAAAATAAAGTTCTCAGAATCATATTTAATAAGATTTGTGTTGTTAAAAAGAGAGGCACAGGCCCAAATGAAGTCTTGTTAATGTCCCACGTCAGTAAACCAAGACTTAATCTAACTGCACCCCACTCTCCCCCAGGCATGTAACCTTTAACCTGCCAACTGGAATTTCCTGGTCAACACTAGGAGGTAATCTGCTGACTTTTCTCTTCCCCTTAGGAAGGAAACTTTGCCTAAAACATTGCATTCTTTGCTAGTAATTCCCTTCAATCCACCCTGTTTAAACCTTTCTTTTCTACAGCTCTCCAGAGTTCCCCTCTACTTGCTAGATGAGATGTGTCCTATCTCTGAACCATTTAATAAAGCCAATTAGATATTCAAATTCACTCAGTTGAATTTGTGTTGTTTAACAGTGTATATAACACTTGCTCGAGAATGTGTAGTTCATCTGTATAAAATTAAATTAAGATTAAAGTTCTTTAAAATATGCATAATGCTATTAGTTTGAATTGAGAATCCTTGAAACAATTATTTTTGTATGCAAGTTCTTTCTTACAATTTTTCCCCCAACTACATACCCTGAATTAAAGGTCTCCTCTTCCTGTGAGCATTTCAATGAATGGCTAGAATTTAATTGTGCTAATTCATTTCTCATTGTCTCTTGGATTGGAGGTGGTCCCAAAGGCCATAAAGATGTCCCAAAGATGGCTTGGAAACCATCTTTCATACTATTTTTCAAAACTGAGTAATCAACTCCTTAGTAACCTTAGAGTTTTAACTTCACATTAGAGCTTCAACTTTTTTTTAGTTCCTTGAATTCATTTAGTTAATGCATTCTTGAAAGCTTAAAATTCGATGTCCTTTTTCTTCCCCTTTGTTTTATTGTATATAAACTGAGTCTCTTTCTAGAACTTTTCTTTTAGCTCAGGGTCTCGCATCAAATGCGTCACCACTTTCTTCGTTGTAACCTCAGGTGAGTTACTCACCCTCCTCATTACAAAATGGTGGAGAATCCTGGTGCTTATTTCTTATAGTTGTGAGGACTGAATGAAAAAAATGCGTGTACATTATTCGGAACAGCATCCACGCTCAATAAATGTTAGCTATATATGATAATGTAGGGAGAGAATCTGACTTTAAAAACTACCAGTTTAACAAGATCTCATCACCTAGACCCACCTCTTCCACTTCCCAGATAATGGTCCTCTGGGGTGTCTGAGCTTTGGGGCAGGTCTTCCCAAACACCACAAGTTCCTTTACAGGTGTCAGTCAGGCTCAGTCTTGAGGCACATCACGAATGATATGTTACTACAATATATTCAGTACCAGAGTTCCCAAGTGACTTATTTTAAGGAATATACACATAGAAAACTCAAGATTATATCCATAAAAATGATCATCTCCATTCCCTTTCATTGAGTGGGAGCAAAGAGTGACAGTGCCCTTGAAATTGTGCATGTCCCATAGCAAATTCCATCTTGGATGTCTGGCTTATGGCTGTCATTCCATTCATGGGTCATTATGAAAAAGGGGATGCTAATAGAAGTCATTTGAAAGATTCTAACCAAACAAAATTAATTTACATTAAAAAATAGAGGAAGAAAGGAGGAAGTAAGGAGAGAGGGAAGCAAGAAAAAGACTGGGAAGAAAGAGAAAGAAAAAAAAGTTCCAAACCAACATGTAGTACTCTTCAGGGAAAGAACCCTGATACATTTTTCTCTCCTTTAAAATGACTATTGGAAATCAAGCATTTTGGAGATATACACGTTCACATTTGTTACATTTCTAACACTTCATTTTACATTAATTATCTGTGCTCGGTGTTTAGTTCACGTAAAGATATGAATATTATAGTCATAATTTTTTTTGAAGATCTGTTGTTTGTTCTATTATACTTACAGGAAAGTCTGCTGTTATAGATGGCATTAGTTCTTAGAGATTAATCACCTAATTTTTCATGTATAATAATACATTATGTATTCATATAAATCTAACATATAAAGATTATTCACACAAAAAAGCTATTTGTTTCTATACAGGCCGAAAGGTATAACTGTTGGTAGCAATAGGTAATGTTTATGGATTATAAATATTTTTACTGGCATTAAAATGCTACATTATTTTTTTCTTAAACAGTCCCCCAATTTTGGTGGATTTTTTTGTTGTTAATACGTACATAAAAACAAAATTTACCTGGCTCAACTTTAAATAAATACATTTGAAATCTGTAGAAGCCTTTTCTTTCAGTTAAACATGGCATTTTAAGTTCTCTTAGGACCAGATACCTATCCTCAGGCAACTCGCGCAGGCAACAGTCATACGGAAACCTTTGCCTAAAGAAACAGCAAGTTACCTAGTGATAACACAAGCCAATTAAACTCCAGTTGGCAAATTTAATATGAATAAGAAATAGAACAGCAGACTTCATAAGCTAAATCCACTGAAAGGAAGAGGAAAAGTACTGGAGAAAGTTTAAACTTAAAATATTCTGAATAATTGATAGATTTGCACCTGAAGTTTTAAAAAGAGAGAAAATTTTTTCTAGCAGTTTTGGTGTCAGACTTTCATTTGAAAACTATTTTCTCCTACTAGTCACTATATAATTTTATTTTAGCAACTGATATTTCCCAGCCGCAATAATCTCATCTGTGATAGTAGTTTTTTCTTCACAAATTCATTGCAAAGATTAAGAGATATAACACGTGAAGGACTTATTATAGTGTCTAGTACACAGGAAGAAATCAACAAATATTAACTATTATTGCTATCATGATTTTGAACCATGAGTTTGAACCAAATACCCATATGCTGAAATAAAAGAAGTTATTTAAACATTATAATATCTGACCTAGCAATTAGCAGAGATTAAGGACTCACTCTGAGGTTATTGCATTCCACTGCAGAGCAGAAAAGTAATCTTACAGAAAGTTGTCCCATTTATTTACTCAGGTGTGATAATTTGAGACCTGTGGATATGGGCTCATTGCAATGACTTTGTTTAGAGCATTTAAATTAAAGTAGAAAAAAAAATCAAATTACACATTGGAAAGAAGTGATTTTTATAAGTCAGTTCCATTTATCATTCCCATTTGTCATTCTACATGTACAAAGGCTTGCACAAAAATGAATTACTCTGTCATTTAAGTACTTTTATTTCTTACCCGGTCTTTTGAATATGAGTGTTCATATGAAGTCCCTGGACATCAATAAGAATATCGTTCATAAAGACAAACTTAAATAGTAATTTTAAGTCAAAAGAGTGTAATTTGATTAGAAACATGATATTATCAAAATCAGAGGATAAGAACATTTTTATAAATCTTCATTACATTCCCACGAACAAATTGTTAAGAAAGATTAGTTTCATGCCTTATGACTGGGAAAATTGTGTGGTTTTATTACCAGTATTCACTTACAAGCACAATACAATGGAATACGTGATTCTGAGACTGCCAGCATGAGGAAGGTTTATCTGGCTAATAATCTCACCAATATGAATAAGAAGCATTGTGATCATAATTGTTATTCCAAGACTGAGAACAAGTCGTTGATAAAAACATAAGTAATGAGATAAAAATGTAAACCTATACCGTGACTAAGGCACTATGTACACACTCCTCAATTTCATTAACTGAGATTCTGCACATATTCAGATGTGTTTGTTTACTACATGCATGAGCAGATTAAAGAGATTTTGCAGATCCTGACAGCTTGATTGCCTCATAAAATTGCCATTTCTTCATCCTTTTTCTTCATTTTTAAAGATCCAGTTTTAGCCCTACAATATTGACCATTCACTTCTATCTTTATAGGGTAGTTTATAATCAACATAGTAGATATGCTTATTTTCTCTGAATAACAGAATAGCTCAGTTTTCATTTACATCCCAGGAGACAAACATCTATTTTTGAATTTGGGGACAACTATTTAGCATACCCAGAGGAGATGATGAACCAATTGTAATTAACGCTTCTCTTAACAATCCTTGCCAAAGAACCCACACTTATATGGTCAATTAATTCATTACAAAGAAGCCGAGAACACACAATGGGGAAAGGACAACCTCTTTAATAAGTGGAAAACTGGGCAGCTACATGCAGAAGAATGAAACTGGATCACTTTCTTACACCATACACAAAAACTAACTGAAAATGATTTAAAGACTTGATCAATAAGACCTGAAACCATAAGACTCCTAGAATAAAATATAGGTGGTCAGCTCCTTTACATCAGTCTTGGCCATGATTTTTTTGATTTGACACCAAAGGTAACAAAAGAAAAATAAACAAGTGCAACTACATGAAACTAAAAAGCTTCTACACCGCAAAGGAAACCATCAACAAATGAAAAAGCAACTTACCTAATGGGAGAAAATATTTGCAAATCAGACATCTTATAAGAGATTAATATCCAAAATATATAAAAACTCATATAGCTCAATAGCAAAAAAAAAAAAAAATGGCTAGAGGACATGAATAGATATTTTTCCAAAGAAAACATACAAATGGCCAACAGATACATGAATAGGGGCTCAACATCACTCATCATCAGGGAAATACAAATCAAAACCACAATGAGATATCATCTCACACCTGTTATTTATTGATTGATTTTTTTAAGTTTTTATTTAAATTCTAGTTAGTTAACATATAATGTAATATTGGTTTCAGGAGTAGAGTTTAGTGATTCATCACTTACATATAACACAGTGCTCATCACAAGTGCCCTCCTTAATACCCATCACCCATTTAGCCCATCCTCTGCCTGCCTCCTCTCCAACAACCCTTAGTTTGTACTCTGTAGTTAAGAGTCTCTTATGGGTTGCTTCCTTCTCTTTTTTTCCCTTCGCCTGTGTTCATCTGTTTTGTTTCTTAAATTCCACATATGAGTGAAATCATATGGTATTTGTCTTTCTCTGACTGACTTATTTCGCTTACCGTAATACACTCCAGCTCCATCCACGTTGCTGCAAATGGCAAGATTCCATTCTTTTTGATGGCTGAGTAATATATATATATATATATATATATATATATATATATATATATATCGTGTCAGTGGACATTTGGGCTCTTTCCATAATTTAGCTATTGTTGGTAATGCTGCTAAAAACATCAGAGTACATGTGACCCTTTGAATCAGTATTTTTGAATCCTTTGGGTAAATACCTAGTAGTGCATTTGCTGGGTCATAGGGTAATTCTATTTTTAACATTTTGAGGAAATCCATACTGTTTTCCAGAGTGGCTGTAGGTTTGCATTCCCACCAACAGTGTAAGAAAGTTCCCCTTTCTCTGCATCCTCGCCAACATCTATTGTTTCCTGTGTTGTTAATCACCTCACACCTATTAGAATGGTTATTATCAAAAAGACAAGGTATAGCAAGTGTTGGCAAGGATGTAGAAAAAAGGGAACGCTGGTGCACTATTGATGGGAGTATAAATCGGTACAGTCACTATGGAAAACAGTATAGAGATTCCTAAAAAAATTAAAAATAGAACTACCATATGATCCAGTAATTCTACTTCTAGGAAACAAAATCACTATTTCTAAGAGATAGCTACATCCCCATGTTCATTACAGCATTATTTACAATAGCCGAGACATGGAAACCATGTAGGTATCCACTGGTGGATGAATAAATAAAGAAGCTCTGGCATATATATCTACAGTGGAATATTATTTAGCCATAAAAAAGAAGAGAATCTTGCTATTTCTGCTAATGTGGATGGACCCTAAGGGCATTATGCTAAGGGAAATAAGTCAGAGAAAGACAAACACTGTATAATCTCATTTATATGTGGGATATATATATAAAAAAAAACCCACCCCAACTCATAGATACAGAGAACAGATTGGTGGTTGCTAGAGGTGGGGGATAGGGATGGAGGAAATGGGTGAAGAGGGTCAAAGGCACAAACTTCCAGTTACAAAATAAATAAATCCTGGGGATATAATATATAGCTTAGTGACTATAGTTAATACTGTATTGTATATTCGAAAGTTCCTAAAAGGGTAGCTCATAAAGGTTCTCACCACAGAAAAAATAATTTAACTATGTATGGTCACAAGTGTTAACTAGACTCACTGTGGTGATCATTTTTTGAATATATACATACATAGAATCGTTATGTTTTACACCTGAAGCTAATATGTTATATATCAATTATACCCCCCAAAAAAGAAACCATCTTAATCTCTTCCTCATGCCTCTTAACATGACTTAACCAATTAGCCATTAGCTTTTATTAGTTTCACATGATAAACAGCTAACACAAATTGAATGGTTTCTAGCTCCTAGACATTATTGTAAAATCCTTTTATATGTTAATTAATTTAGTCCTTACAGTAGCTCTGTTAGAGATGGTGTGAATAAGTGCAGGTGTAAAGAGAATTAATTACTTCACCATGGTAACACACTTGTAAGTGGAAATTGTTTATCGAGAGCCTACACTCCTAATTGCCTTACTACGTAGTCTCATCTGCATTATTTTTTTCCATTTATAAGCTACTTCACTAGTACATGCTCTTACCACATCTTTCCTGGAGTTATGCAGAAGCTTATAGTCTAACATCTTTTCACTCTAGGTCCACATCTGTCCAGATATTTTATGTAAGATGCAATCTAGTCATAATACAGCCCTTTAAACTGTTCTCAGTTATTTAGTAGACAAAACCCAAAATGCTTAGCATGACATACAAGAGACTTTGAAAATATTTATTTAAATTAATTCATTTTTGCAATCCTGACATCTCCATGTTTCTTTCTCATGCCTCCCCACCTTACCCTTTGACCTTCATAAATAATCATCAGTAATACCCAGCACACATATGCTACTTTCAGATTCCATAACATTGGACACAGTTTCTTTCCCCACACTTGTTTTGCAGGAAAATTCATATTAACTGTTTAAATTTTTTTCTGTGTATCACCTCAACTCTAGTCTCTCAGAATGTCACTCTCTCCTGTTACATACTGCCCATCTCCTTTATACTATCTTTGTTCTTTATACATATTTTCATTACCCACGTTGTTCATACTGCAAGTATTCACTTTCTTGTATGACTTCTCTGCTTGACTGAAATTCTTGAAGCCAGGAACTTGATCTTAGTCTTTGTTGTAACCTCCCTACCTGGGGGGGGGGGGGGGGGGTGGCTAGTAAACAGTAGGAAATATATGAACAACGATCAGAGATTGTCCATACGCATGTATGTTTTTAAACACACACACACACACACACACACACACACACACACATGCCTATATTAGTAATGGACTTATAGGAAACTTAATCTCTTCCAGTTTTCTCTACTCACCACTGAAATTTCTAGGCAATTTCTATTGTCAATGCAATATCTAAATGGGAATTCAGTCCTGATTTTAAACTCTTGCTATACGTTATCCATAAAAGAACTTAGCTGGTATCTTTGAGTCCATAAAATTAGAAAACAACACACTATAGTTACAAAGCATATTTTTTTTATCTTCCTTCCTGCTCTCAAATGATACTAATAGATAGTTATCAATATGTAGGATTGAAAAATAACAGCTACAGGGAAATAAAGAGGTGATACAAAACTCTGTTCAAATTCAGATATTAAAAAAAAAAATTACATACCCAAAGCTTCACTATAGTAGGAATCCCATGATTTCCAAAGAGTGTCAAACATGTAGTCCTGCAGATGGTAGGAGATGAAATTTCTTACTCTGTCAGTGAAAGACATCTGGTCGGTGAGTTCTGATAACACAGCAGGAACATAGGAAGGAGGGAATGGTACCTTCCCACAATGCTTTTCCACGGTTGAAGCTGGAGAAAACCTCAAGGAGTACATAAATGGAATTCCCAATTTTAAAGCTACTATATCACCACAAGGAAATACTGGATCTGATATCAGGATGTCAAATTTGCTTTTCTTCAGCTTGTCCATCAGCTTTTGGTTTTTGAGAACACCATCACAGATTTCTCTAGACAGTATGTGAAAGTTCTTGATGACTCTGGCTATCTCCTGATAGAATCTCCAAATGGTTGAAGGAGATGGCCTATTTTCCATCCATGTCAAAACAAAGTCCTTGATGACTCCTTCTATTCTTTCTTTGCCAAAGGGCACCTTATATATTTCAAATATTAGAGATGCGTTAGAGGTCGGCGAGATGAAAAGTGCACCAGAGGCAACTAAGACAGTCACGTTATGCTCCTTTTTAATCAACTCATCTATAAGTATCTTAATGTTCAGCCAATGACTCCCTTCCATTGGCCAAATCAGAACATTCCCACCAAGAGTGATTCCTAAAAGACTAATCGTAAGAGATAACAGCAGAATGTTCTTGTTTAACATGATGTAGCTTGATGTAGAAGACTTGATGAGATGTGACATAAATGAATTTCTCTGCTTTTCGAGCAAAAAGGAAAGGCAAATTATTTTTCAGTTTTGATTCAAAACAATTGATACCCTTAAGAGTCTTCCCTCGACCAAATGATACTACTCATGGTAGCACAATATTTTATGATAATTACAGGCTTGGGGTAACATGTGTCTTACTTCTCAACCTGTTCCTTTAGCTGGGTTATGATTCTTACTCGCTGATCATTTTCTTAAACTTGATCCTTCAAACTTTTCATTACATCTCATAATTGTGAAATTCTTACTATTAAATTCCATGAAGCCACTATATATCTCAACTCTACACTCAGGCCTGGGTACTGAAATATCAGATTGGGTCAGAACTTACTCAGAAATGTAGACATGCCAAGGCCGTAGATTTTCCAATATTTAATAAATTGAATAAAATATCATTAGCAACAATTAAATATTATTATAGTGGTAACTGGTTCTTTTTTTAAAAGATTTTATTTATTTATTTGAGAGAGAGACACACAGAGATAGAGACAGAGGTAGAGAGAGTAGGTGCAGGGAGGAGAGGGAGCAGGGAGGAGAGGGAGAAGCAGGCTCCCCACTGATCAGGGACCCCAATACAGGGCTCAATCCCAGGACCCTGGGATCATGACCTGAGCCAAGACAGGTGCTTAATGAACTGAGTCACCCAAGCACCCCTAGTTACTGGTTCTTAATAGATAAGATTATTACAAAGAGAATACTTACAAGAATGTGATGTACAAGCAAATAGAGTAAGTGTAGTGTTTATTACTACTTTAATAATATGTTTAGAAAAATATTTTTTAAATTTTTTAAAATTTTATTTATTTGAGGGGTGGGGAGAGAAAGAGGATGAGCATGGGGGAGGGGTAGAAGGAGAGGGAGAAGCAGACTCCCCGCTGAGCAGGGTACCCTACTTAAGGCTCCATCCCAGGACCCCGAGATCATGACCTGAGCAGAAGGCAGATGCCTAACCTACTGAGCCACCCAGATGCCCCATGTTTAGGAAAATGTTTTGTGTTAGTAATCACTGAGAAAAAATTATAAGTAAATGACTAAACTGTGTATAAGTATACATGCAAGAGATGATGGGTAATGTTACTAGTCAATAGGAGTTCTTTGAAGAGAATTGCTAATTCAACTTTGCTTCTGTGGAAAGTGCTGCTCAAAAGCTAGCTGGCCTGAGTGAGGAATAACTACTATACATTTAAACCAAACCTTTCACAATTGCTAGTATTAATTAAGCACTCGCTGTATGTCAGACACTGTGCCAAATGTTTTACATATGTTAATCTCATTTATTTCTCACTAAAAAAAGATTCAATGAAGTAGATCCTACATTCTCACATCAAAGAAGGAACAGAGAAGTTTAGTAATTTGCCAAGTTCATATAGTAGAATAAGAAAAAACTGGTGGTAGTAGCCTTCAGGCTCTTTGGCTCCCAGATCCTACTGTATTAACCACTAGAATACATTGTCCTATCAGAGTGTATCATGTCCCCTTATCAGCTGTAAGAAACCTATCCATATAAACCATAAAGTGCCCCAAACATGATGACACAATATAAAATGCACAATATAAATTTGTGTAACCCAAACTGGATAAAGTAGGACAAATAATCTGGTAAAATAATCTCTATGAAAATTGTGCATGTGTATGCATATGTCCATGAATAAGCAGAAATGACTTTTTTGTTTTAATAAACCTGTTGAAATTAAAAATCTTATATTTTTTAGTTATGTCTTTTCTGAGCTCCCCTATCACCAAAGGTAATCTATAGGGAAACATTGACTGCTTCTTTAAAACAGTTACTAACTTTTACAAAGTACTATTCAGAGTTTGGCAGACTAATCATATAGTTTGTGGTGTGTATTCAATTCAAGTCTCCATATACTAAGATTTTATGGTATGTACAAAATTTCTGCCTGCTGGTGTCAACCTGATCCATAGTTATTTGCCAGGATACTTTAAAATAGTTGTCATGGTTCACTAGAATGAACAATTTGTAACAATTCCCTGTAATATATTCATTTTATTCACTATCATGGAATCAGATTCAGTTTTAAACAATTAAAATATAGTCAGTATATAAAATATAGTCAACAAATAAAATATTCAGTTTATTTGTGTTTATTGGGTGCCTACTAAACAGAGAACTCCCTGCTAAGTGAAAGATGAATCAAAGAGATAATTCGCATATCCATTTTATGCTCTCAGTGGAGACAATTGCATATATAACTATAATAAAAATCAGTATAGTAAATTAGAGTCAGCATGATAGCATAAGAATTTAGATTTTAGAATCAAAAACAAAGAATTCTAGTTTAACATTATGCTGCTTCATATTGATGAGACCCACTTTTCTCATCTATAAAATAGAAATTAAAAACAATTTAAGAGGCTTTTATGAGTATTAAATAATACAAGATAAATAATAAAATGTTTATTAATATATAATAAATGTATACCTATTCAATAACTACTATAAATTATGTAATATTATGAACAATATGTAAGATAAAAGTTATATTTAAATAAATAAAATAATATTGATTAAGCTACAATCACAGTGCCTCGAGTAAAAGACATATATAAAATCTCTTATCTTTCTCATTTAATTGTTTCTCCTAACTAGAGAAAGAGACAAGTGCCTTCGGATAAAATGACACAGATAAAATGCATCAGAGCTCTATATAGAGATTGCTTTCTGTTGTTTGGGAGTTGGAGGTGGGGGCTAAAGATAGGGAAGTTTTATTAAAGATGTGGTATTTGATGCTCATCTTGGAGTTTGAAGTATCTGGACACGAGTGATGAGCAATGTGCATAAAGGAAACCAGTGTTATGTCACAAATAAACTTCAATTTTTGAAAAAGCATCTCAATAATGGAACAGTATTAAGAAGCTTCTCAAACTTTTGAATTTTAATTTTAGATTTGTGTTCTTAAATTTGATAGAAAGCTAAATGAAGAAATTATATTGGCCATAAGGACTTAAGAGGTGGTAAATTAAGGTTTTTTTGAAAATGAAAAATGTGATTGTAATTATTCTGACCTGAAGATCACTGAAAAGCTAATCTACTCTCTCCAGAAAAATTTTTGGAGACTACAGCTAAAAATATGACTAATATATTCACAAAATCAGATGAGTTCAAAGGAAAAGCTAATGTAATTAAAAAGAAGTTACTATATACAAATTTTTAAATCATAGATCATGATAATAAAAGATGTGCTTCAATTAATTGCATAAAAAGGGAGCACATATAGTATTTACATTACCAAAATTGGTTCTAGTTTTACAACAGGATTTTCTTTACAGAAACTTTAAATATCCCTTTTTAATAAATAAATTTGACTTTTCATAAAACTTATTTGATATATATAAATTTAAAATATATAAATATAAAAATATATATATACATATAAAAAATCCATTGCACAACATTAAGAAAATAAAATACCCACCAAAGGATGACATCTTGATTCTTATACACATGCTATCTTAAAGACTGTAGTAGTCACTTGTGAGAATCATTTTTGCCTTTATGTATTCACTTTATGTGTTAGTTACTGAAGGACCAAATGAACTGTCCACTGTAGGAACTAGAGCTAATAGATAAACCTTGAAAGAGGCCAATGAGCTCACACTGGGATAAAACTTTCACTTTACTGCTCTATAAAACAGTTCCCTCAATATCTATCAAATTATTCTGAAGTATAATACCTGGCGGAAAAAAATCCAAATCTTTAAAAATAGAAATGGAAACTTTTTTAAAGTAATGAACCATGCTAAAAGTTAACCCACAACCTTGTGATGATTGATATTTCTTTTAGAAGAAAATATAAATCCAAATATACATCATACATTACTTATATATTGCTTGTCATAAGATTTTTAAATTTCTTACCTGAAGTTTTCAGCCAGAACTTCAATAGTACTCATTTGCTATTTGAAAGTTGAATTTAAATAGATGCTAGTTCGGTAAACATAATATGGTGAGAAATATGATCTTAAATAAAGAAGAGATTGTACAGATTTGTTTACTCCTAAGGTATTCCACTTCCATTCCATTATTAAGCAGATTAACCTTGTGTTAAAGGTGTTCCCTTCTATTGGTTTTCTGGCAACTATTTGCATTAAATATTGCCTTTGCTATTATGGTCTCTGCAGCCCTTCACCTTCCCTCCCCCCAACCCCCAACCAAGTATGTCTGGATATATCTGAAATAATGACTGGTAATAATTAATAATCATTGATTATTATTAAGAAGTATGGCAAATCTCTCCCACACCCATGCAACATAAAATTATTATTATCACTACTAATTATGAAAAGAGTTTTTTAATTGATTTCTTTTTTTCCTGATTTGTGTAATGATCAGAGGGGATTATGTTGGTTTACACAGTAGGAGCTACAGCAGAACTGAATTGCTCTGTTTATGGAAGAAACATCTCAGAAAAATTCCGGTGTTTCTACTATCTTTGTATTTTTTTTTTTTTCAAAGGTACTGCTTTATGTTGGTTCATAACCCTCCCAGGAGCTTCCCTGGCATAATCTGAAATTGGCCCCTGTATTCAGAGGGCAGGGAGAGACCAAAGAAAGAGGCAGTTCACTCCAGATTAGCAGGTGGCAGTTTTAATAAGCAAAAGGAATTTACACATGAAGCTTCTCTTGGGTGGCAGCAAGACGAATGGATCCTTGCACCCACCTGCAAAATCTTAAAAGTTTATAAAGAGGTCTTAACTGAGTTCAATCACATATACCCTGTAGGTTTTCCCAACACCACATAATTATCTCAAGGCAACGTCCTTGGAACAGCAAGTGGAACCCACAGTCCAAAGACAGGGGAGAGGTAAGGATCCTCTGATGTCAGGGTCCCGCTCACAGGTCAACTGAGAATAGGCCGAGAAGATACCCCAGGGGCAGGGGTGCTGGTTTCCTCAGCCAGACGGAGGGTGGCCAGTCCTGAGCTCTTCCCTGCAGGAGGGCAGGCTGCGGCAGCACTGCTGTGGGGAGCACTCTTGCTGCCCCCCCTCACTTACCGAGGGTAGGTGATGTCCCAGCAGAGGGAGCCCCTCTGCCCAGGGCGGCCGCCCTCTGGCCAGCCAAAATCACTCAGAAACCGAGCCCTTCCCATTTCCTCTTCTCCACATGGTGCTGAGGCTCCCTGCTGAAAGGAAAAAAAAAAAAAAATGACCTTCCCTAAACATTCCACCCCTCATGACCGGATCTTACAATCTCACATGCCCTCCTCTTGTGCAATGGGCCCTGAACAGGCAGCCAAGGATTTCACTAGCATGGGGTGGCTTGTTTGGCAGCTATTTGGCTGCAGTGGGAGCAAATGCCACAGCAACAATATAGGCACATGTAAGAGAAAACACAGATTAGGACAGTAATTTCCATAATCAGTGACAACTTTTTCTACAAGAGCCCATGATCTGAACCATTGATTTATCAGTTCCCCTAAGCTGGGGGTCAGATCACTTAGGGCATTCACTTGTGTCCTCATGTGATTTAATAAATATGATACATTAGTAGGCTCATTCATCAGGTAGGAGCAAACAACACTCTGTTTGGATAATGGCACAGGTGCTTCCTTGTGAGACAGTGATAATGTCTAAGTTCATTTTATTTTGGAGAACAGCTTTTCTCATCAGAGATATTTCGGTGTTCAGTAAGGATAGTCTTTGTTGGTTATCATTTAAGGCTTACTGCATGAATTTAGTAAGGGCTTCTATGTGTGTTAAAATGTCCTATGATGTGTTAAAATGCCGGGACGCTGGGTGGCTCAGCCGGTTAAGCGTCTGCCTTTGGCTTAGGTCATGATCCCATTGGACTCCTTGCTCATCGGGGAGCCTGCTTCTCCCTCTGCTTTCCGCCTCCCTGCTTGTGTGCTCTCTCTCTCTCTCTCTGACAAATAAATAGATAAAATCTTTAAAAAAAATGTCTTCCAGGCCAATGGAGGGAAGAAAACAGCCAAATTATCATAGCAGTAGAAACAGAATGTTTCCTACTGGTCCTGAAGACAGAGAAGTTGGCAGCTTTAGAAACTTGAACTGGTTGTACATACAATACATGTTGGGCAGGGGATACAGCACTGTCAGGCATGAGAAAATGGACTGGGGGGTCGATAATCCAGATCAAGCCCCACATCTTATCCTCTCTTTGGATGGTGCATGTTTCATTCCAGGCATTGTGCATTTTAGCAGGTGCAGTTTGCAGCAGGACGATAGGATCTCAGTGGAGATTATTTCCCCCTCTCCTAGGAGTGGGAAGTAACACATCCATCTTGGTGGGATATTCCATTGTAAATTCCAGTAGACAACACCTTTTCCAAGTAGCATACCATATTGATCCACAGTGAGAGTTGGGGCAGTGTCTGTTTCCCATGATTTCCATAACTTTACAGTATCGGGCACTTTGGCAGGCGTCCCTGGTCTGGCATATAGAGCAATAGGCTCTAGTGGTTGATCATTCAAAGGTATTAAAGCTTGGAACAGTATTTTAGTCCACCCAGCTGGTAAAACCAGCTGAGGTGGTTTTACCAGTTATCAATTTAATTTGCTGCTTTAATATTTCATTTTCCTTTCCCATCAACCCTGCTGAGTGTGGGTTCTAGGGGAGATGGACCCTTCATTTAATGTCATGTGCTATTGCCCATTCTTGCAAATCATGACCTTTGAAATGTAACCACCAATCACTATCCATACATGGTAGTCAGTTTCTCCTATAACTAGTGGTGGCAGCCTGGTTTGCATGGTGGCAGGGGAAATTTTGGGTTAGGCCAGATGCAAACCAAGGCAAATTTAGAACATGCACTCCAAGGGAGAGGGCAAATATGATGAATTTGCCAATCCCTTACCAGATGGGAACTAAAATGGATGGTCTAGATTCGTTTGGTAGTCGCCTTTGCTGTTGTTCAGAACACACAGGACATACTCTACTGCATTAACTAAGTCATTGTACCTCAAGAACAGTCTGACTTCCCTGGCAATATGCCATCCTACTCAGGCACTCTGATGAGCCCAATCTGCTCTATCTACTAGAGGGTCAGTAGCTAAGACTTGTACCTGAGCTAAGGCATCAGCTTCTTGATTGTCAGTGCCTTATGAGCTGGGATGGGGAAAAACTGTGAGGGCTGCCTCAGGCTCTTGCAGACAGACCAAAATGTCTTTTCACACATTTTTCCCCCACAAAGGTTTGTTTATGATCATCCACACTTTGATTTTCCATTATCCAAGCCATCGAGCTCTCTTTTTTTAATTCTTCTTTAATTTCCTGTTTGACCCATTCATTCTTCAGTAGGATGCTCTTTAGCCTCCATGTATTTGAGTTCTTTCTGACTTTCCTCTTGTGATTGAGTTCTAGTTTCAAAGCACTGTGGTCTGAAAATATGCAGGGAATGATCCCAATCTTTTGGTGCCAGTTGAGACCTGATTTGTGACCTAGGATGTGATCTATTCTGGAGAATGCTCCATGGGCACTAGAGAAAAATGTGTATTTTGTTGCTCTGGGATGGAATGTTCTGAATATATCTGTGAAGTCCATCTGGTCCAGTGTGTCATTTAAAGTCTTTATTTCCTTGCTGATCTTTTGCTTAGATGATCTGTCCATTTCAGTGAGGGGACTGTTAAAGGCCCCTACTATTGTACTGTTGTCGATGTGTTTCTTTGCTTTTATTATTAATTGGCTTATATAATTGGCTGCTCCCATATTAGGGGCATAGATATTTACAATTGTTAGATCTTCTTGTTGGATAAACCCTTTAAGTATGATATAGTGTCCTTCCTCATCTCTTATTAAAGTCTTTGGTTTAAAATCTAATTTGTCTGATATGAGGATTGCCACGCCAGCTTTCTTTTGGTGTCCATTAGCATGGTAAATGGTTTTTCACCCCCTCACTTTCAATCTGGAGGTGTCTTTGGGTCTAAAATGAGTCTCTTGCAGACAGCATATCGATGGGTCTTGTTTTTTTATCCAATCTGATAGCCTGTGTCTTTTGATTGGGGCATTTAGCCCATTTACATTCAGGGTAACTATTGAAAGATAGGAATTTAGTGCCATTGTATTGCCTATAAGATGACTGTTACTGTATATTGTTGGTGTTCCTTCTGGTCTATGTTACTTTTAGGCTCTCTCTTTGCTTAGAGGACCCCTTTCAATATTTCTTGTAGGGCTGGTTTCATGTTTGCAAATTCCTTTAGTTTTTGTTTGTCCTGGAAGTTTTTTATCTCTCCTTCTATTTTCAGTGACAGCCTAGCTGGATATAGTATTCTTGGCTGCATATTTTTCTCATTTAGTGCTCTGAATATATAATACCAGTCCTTTCTGGCCTGCAAGGTCTCCATGGATAGGTCTGTTGCCAATCTAATGTTTCTACCATTGTAGGTTACAGATATCTTGTCCCGAGCTGCTTTCAGGATTTTCTCTTTGTCTCTGAGACTCATAGGTTTTACTATTAGATGTCAGGGTGTTGACCAATTTTTATTAATATTGAAGGGGGTTCACTATGCCTCCTGGATTTTGATGCCCATTTCCTTCCCCAAATTAGGGAAGTTCTCTGCTATAATTTGCTCCAATATACCTTTTGCCCCTCTCTCTCTTTCTTCTTCTTCTGGGATCCCAATTATTCTAATGTTGTTTCTTCTTATGGTATCACTTATCTCTCGAATTCTGCCCTCGTGATCCAGTAGTTGTTTATCTCTCTTTTTCTCAGCTTCTTTATTTTCCATCATTTGGTCTTCTATATCACTAATTCTCTCTTCTGCCTCATTTATCCTAGCAGTTAGAGCCTCCATTTTTGATAGCACCTTATTAATAGCCTTTTTGATTTTGACTTAGTTAGATTTTAGTTCTTTTATTTCTCCAGAAAGGGTTTCTCTAATATCTTCCATGCTTTTTTCAAGCCCAGCTAGTATCTTTAAAATCATCATTCTGAACTCTAGTTCCAACATCTTACTAATGTCTGTATTGATTAGGTCCCTGGCAGTCAATACTGCCTCTTGTTCTTTTTTTGAGGTGATTTTTTCCATCTTGTCATTTTGTCCAGAGGACAATAGATGAATGAGAGAACAAAATGCTAACAGGGTAACAATGACCCCAGAAAAATATACACTAAGCAAATCAGAAGAGATCTGAAACCAGGGGAAAAGAAAGGGAAAGAAAGAAAAAAGAAAAAAAAAGACTACGATCAAATATGATCAGGCTGGTGCATAGATCAATGCCACACACTAGATTTTGGGCATATTTTGGTCTGTTAGAAGACATTGCCTCCCAAAGTTTTAAAGAAAGAAAAACTTATATATGTACAAAAATAACGGTAAATACGATGAAGGCATGGAATATGACTGTAAAGATGAAAATTATAAAAGATTTTATAAAAGGAATTAATAAGATAAGAAATTGGTTGAAAAAAGAAAGAAGAGGAATTTTAAAAAAAGTGGTAGAGAATGTGATCAGGCAGGAGACTAGAACAAAGCCATACACTAGAGATTTAGGGTATATTTTGGTCTGTTAGAAGAAACTGTATCCCAAAATTTTAAAGAGAGAACAATTTATATATATACCAAAAATAAGGTTAACTACTATGAATGGATAGAATATGACTCTAAAAATGAAAAATAAAAAATATTTTTTAAAAAGGGATTCATAAGATGTTGGTTGAAAATGGGAAAAAGAAAAAGAAAAAAAGAAAAAGAAAAAAGAGAAAATTTAAAAAATTAACTTCGAAAGACTAAAGAATCATGAGAAAAAAGCCATGAATTCTATGTGCATTATTCCCCTAGCGCTGGAGTTCTGCCGTTCTCATTGATTGGTAAACTTGGTCTTGGCTGGTTGTTCTTGCTGATCTTCTGGGGGAGGGGCCTCTTGCCGTGGTTCCCAAATGTCTTTGCCAGAGGCAGAATTGCCCCGCCCTTGCCAGGTGGGGCTACCTAACCTGCTCGGGTTTGCTCTCGGGAGCTTTTGTTCCCTGCAAGCTTTCCCTACAGCTTTGCAGGACGAGAGTGAAAATGGCGGCCTCCCAATCTCTGCCTGGAGGAGCTGAGAACTCAGGGCCCCACTCCTCAGTGCGCCCCCAGAGAAAAGCAGTCAGTCACTCCTGTCTCCCCGGTCTCCGGCCACACTCCATGTTCACCTGGCCTGTGACCGAGCATTTCTATCTCTGGCACACAACCCCGTGTGGAGTCTCCAAACCCAGCAGATCCCTGCGGTGCACTCCCGCACTACTCCTCTCGTGGGAGGAAGGGGAGTCTCCCGGATCTGCCGCTTGTTGGGTCCCTGCTGGAGGAGCAGTGGCCCGACTGTGCCGCGGATCACGGTTTATGGCAACCCCGAGCTGAGAGCCCACTCCTTGGCTCCGTCTCTGTAGCCGGCTTCCCGGCTCCAATACCTGGGAGGTCTGCCGCACTCAGACACCCCCGGTCTTTCTGTGACCCCGAGGGTCCTGAGACCACACTGTCCCAGAGAGGGTTCCACCCCCTGCTTAGCCACTGGAGTGACGTCCCTCAGCGGAGCCGACTTCTAAAAGTTCTGATTTTGTGCTCCGTGGCTCTATCACTTGCCAGAAGCGGCTGACGGAGGTTCCCTCCCCCCACCATCTATCTTCCCGAATATCACCTCGGATTTACTTCTCCGCACTTCCTACCTTCCAGAAAGTGGTCGCTTTTCTGTTCGGAGAGTTGTTGCTGTTCTTTTCTTCGATCTCCTGTTGAGTTAGTAGGTGTTCAGAATGGTTTGATCCTTATCTAGCTGAATTCCTGGGACCAGACGAAATTTAGGTCTCCTACTCCCCTGCCATCTTGCTCCTCCAGTTCTTTGCATTCTTTTGAATTTCTTTGTACTATTATTATTTTTATTATTATTATTAAATAAGAGTATTCTTTTATATTTTTAAAATCTTTATAAAAATATTGTTTCTTTTGTTATATGTGTGCATATATGCATACATATGTTTTATATGTAGAGCAAACAAAATGTTAATATATGGCTAGATCTAATCATTAATTGAATAAAACATTAGAAAAACCCTCATGAAATTGAAAAACATAAAAGAGAAAAATAAAATATTTAATGACTAATAGCATGTGAGCCATGAGGGGTAAATGGAGTTAAAGTGCCATAAGATAATACATTGTTCAAGAGAAAAATGAAAATGCTGATTAATGTTATGCATTGATAAATTTAAAAAGAAAGTTAAATAAAAAAATGAAGAAATAAGTTAACCAAAACTGATGTAATAAGGAAGAATAAATCAATTTGTTCCAAGAACCATATAAGAAATTCAATCAGTAATTAAATAAATTCCCACAAAAACATTCCAGGTCCAGACCGGATTTCTGAGCAAGTTTTACCAAATACTCAAAGAACAGGTCATTTTAAATTTCCCCCCCTGAGGGTAGGTAACCATGATACCAAAAGAGAAATGACAGGAAAATCACACTGATAAGGCAATTAACACAAATATTAGCAAAACTTTTTCAATTATGTGTAATAATCTTCAAGTACAAGTCAGGATTATTCCAGGAACTCAAATTTAACATTCAAAAATCAATTAATAAAATTGATTTAATTTAATTGTTAATTAAATGTTAATCCACAACATTAACAGATTAAAGGAGGAAAAGTAATAGGGTAATTTTTATAGATGTAGAAAAAGCCATTAGTAAAATTCAACATCTATTCATGATTTGAAAAAAAAAAAAAATAGACTACTAAGATTCAAGGGAACTTATTTAACCTGATAAAGGGTATCTACAAAAGCAGACTCTTCTAAATAGCTTCTAAAAGATGTAAAAACAAGTAAAATTGAGCTACATTGGTCTAGTGATGAATTTGTATCTGGTAAAATTATGAAAGAAAACAAAAAGATTTATTATCAAAAAGTGAGGATAATGGTAACCTCTGAAAGAAAAGGAGGAGGAAGTGATTGGTGATGAAGGGTTTTTCTAAATTATCAGAAGTGTTCTGGTTCTAAAATGAAGGGTGGTTACATTGGTATACGCTTTAGAGTTATCATTTAGAACATTGGAGAAATTTTCGATCTTTATCATTCTGTTCTCATGTGCCCTTTGCTTCCTTTTACAGTGGGATCTCCCACCAGATCAATTAATCTGACTTCCTGAATTTCTGCTGTCCTTATTTTCCTGCTCCAAAATATTTTCAAGAGAACTATAATCACTCCAGTCAAATTCAATGCATATTCCCTTTCCCTCAAACACACAAACACCCTACCTTGCAGACCCATTTTTCTATCTATGTAGTTGTCCAGTATGAAGAGAAAATCTTGCATTTAATTCTGGCCATACCACAATGTAATAGAAAGAACGATATATGTAGTTGGTTCACAAATATTCAAATTTTAGCGTTACTGCTACTACTACTATTCCTACACACACACACACACACACACATGCACACACACACACACATTCTTGGACAAGGTTTTAACATGAGAGCTTTAGTTCGCTTACTTGTGAAATAATATTTTTGTCATAGAATTTTGTGAAGATTATGTAAGATATATATTAAACCTATTTATGAAAATATCCAAACCAGTTTTTCTGCAATTTGAATCTATTTAGACTTCTAATTGAACAGTTTTGAAATAACTAATATCTAAGGCCTGGAAAATTTGTTCTTTTATTAAATTGCAAATGTGAATGATTTCCAAAAACCATATTAAAACAGAATAATGTTAGGACAATGACACCTTGCTTATCATTGCTTTGCTGTCATTACTCTTGTTGGATTTTTAAATATCTCACGGAACTAGGGAGTGAAATTCTATTGGTGAAACAAAACTATTTTCCAGCTATATTTTGAAACCCAATCATATTTTATTTCAATAGTCTCAAAAATTACGTTAGAAAATCTTAGATATTTATTAAATTGTAATGAAGGTATTTTTAGAAATGTTAATAGCTAATAATAAGTAATAATTTATATCATTTTACTGTTTTAAATTCTTTTATTAAACATGTCAGTTAGTCCTATATGTTGCTAATGAAATCTGCTTAAACTTTTAATATACTTATTATTTTAACTTATAAATTGCAGTGGCCCTAATCTAAAAAGACCTTTCTTGCTAGATAGTAAGGAAGCTAGTGATTAGAGAACAGCCATGACATTTTCTATTAAATATGTTGTGTATGTTAATATTGGGTTTATGTATCTACGTACTTACACAGCATACACACATAATTTGATATCATATATTTGTGTTATATACAAACATATTTGTGTTACATATTTATATAAACACAACAAATCTATGATATACACAAGTACCTCTCGATGAACTTTATTTTTATTCCATTAACAAACAGGAAAATCCTAATAATTTAGACTCGTAACACCTGGTCAGCATTATCAACCACCATCCACGTGGTGGCAGCAGATCCTAAAGCTAAATGAACTAGTCGCAGGAAAAGAAGTCCAGAGTGGGATCCAGGTTTAACCTAAGGCCTAATAGTCACAGCTGCCGAGCCATACACATTTGTAGATTATAGTTTCGAAGGCGCTTTACAATTTTTTGTTGAATCGTCACAAATTTCTGTGACCTTTATTTTATAGATGAAGGAATCAAGGTCAGAGAAATTAAGAACTTCCTGGCAACTGAAAGCTTTGGAATTATAGCTCATTTCCACCAATTACATAATTCTCATTCTCTAGCCTCTAAGTTATTCTTTTCCTTTCTCTTCAAATTTTATTAGCTTTCCCGTTCAGATTTACAACTATCACACACACATGATCATGGCAATCAGTGAAGGATTTCAAAGCTATTTAATGAAAAATTTGATAATTTTTTCTTCTCTTCAAGCTTTTCATACTTTCCCACCCCCATGGCTAATGTTAGTCATTTGTCATGTATTTTTCCTGACTATTTACACACTCCTACACATATGAACCCACATACGCTCTAATACGTATGTGTGTGGGGCATGTATATGTGATTTGTTGATGTTGTTGCTGTCTATGACATGTTTTTATTAAAATGATATCACATTATACACATTAATCTTGAGAAAGAAAAAAGTAGTTTTGACAACTATCAGCTGGTCTGTCCTACCATTATCACGTTGGCGATGTTTCCTACTGAACACAAAAGATTTCACAGAATACCAAAATCAGATGCGGTCTGTCTGTGACTGGATAAGTGAGACAGAAACACGATCACTCTGTAATCGTGTCTAAGTCCAGCCAAAAACAAGAATACTGTGGGAAAAAAATATTAAATATCCTTCTCTCTCAGCTAACATGGGTGACTGATAGTTCTCAATGACAGCTTTAGCCTCGTTCCATCCTTCCCACCACCTAAATAAAATATTAAGGTACTCATCACAGAATCGCTCCCGTTTTCTAACCAGCCCAGTGCAGGATAAACCCCAGCTTCCTGACCCCTTTCCCAAATCCCTTAAACCCAACCAGTTTCTCGATGCAGTAAATAACAAATCTCACTTTTTGAAAAAGTAATGCCTACACCCAACGTGGGGCTCAAACTCACAACCCCAAGATCAAGAGTTGCATGCTCTACCGGCTGAGCCAGCCAGGCACCCCAATAGATCTCACTTTTTTGACAGGTGGCCCTTAGCACTATACAATTTGCTTTTTTAATTTGCTATACATCATGGGCTTCCTCAAGGTCAATATAATTGACCTATTCTATAGATTTACCACAGTTTTTTTAACCAAATCCATACCAGTGGACAAAAATGCAATTTTTGTTACCACTGCAAACAATGCTACAATAAATACATACTGTTACTTCTATTTCTTTAAAAGAGATTTCCCAATAATGACATTGGTGGGTTAAAAATATGGTATATTTTTAATTATAATAAACTTTTTTGAAAAAAGCCCCTTACAGTTATATTCTTATCTTCAGCAGTAGATGCCACAATAAATTTCTTTGTCATTAAGAGACATTAGATGAAACGATCTCGTACTGTCTTACTAAGCAGTCTTCTATTAGTGTGCTTGAGCATCTTTTTCTGTGTCCATTTGTTTATTTAGTTAATATTATTTAGCACCTGCTACTTATTATTCTACATGTTGAGCATATAGTAGTATACAAGCAGATCAAGTTTCTGCCCTCTTGGAGTTTATATTGTTTGGGAAAAGACAGACTCTGGACAAATAATGAAATTAACATACGTTAGATGATGATGATGTGGAGAAAAATTAAATTTGGTCAAAGGAAAAGGGATTGAAAAGTGAGCCTATTAGGTTTATAGGGTGTTCAGAGAAGTCCTCTAATAAAATGACTTTTTTTATTAGTCACTCTAATGTGACTCATGGTCACATGAGTCATCATGTGAGGGAGTGAGTCATCTGGATGTCTGAGGCAAGCAGGTTACAACGGCAGAGAAGAGCTCTAACCTGAGGCAGGATAATGCTTAAAATGCTCCAAGAATCGTAAGAGGTCAGACAAGACTGGAGAAGAGAATCAAGGAGGTCAGAGAGATAAAAGGAAAGATACATGGACCCCTGAAGTCCATTACAACAACATTAGTTTCTACTCTGAGTGAGGCATGCAGTGTTACAGGAGGGTTTTAAGCTGGGGAGTGGCAGTATCAGATTCATGCCTTTATGGGAGCTTTCTGGCTGCTTGGAGGAGGGCTGAGGGTTGAGTGTAGAGGGCAGGGCTGAAGCATAGAGACCACTTAGGAATTGCTATCATCAAAGCCATTAGTACCAGAAGTTTGGGGAAAAGTATTAGTGAGAGATGTGGGGAGAAGAGATCAGATTTGGGATATATTTTGAAGGTAGTGCTGCAAATCTTGGGAAAGAGTGGGGAATGATTCTAAGGTTATTTTACTTGAACAACTGTCATGATAGAGTTGACATTTACTGAAATGAGGCAGGATGTGGTGGAAGCAGGTTTGGAGGTTGGACTCAAAAATTCAGTTTAGGACACATTATATCTGACATGCTTATTAAAAACTCAGGTAGACATACTGGGTATACTTCTGCAGACAGAAGTTTTAAGTTCGAAGGAAAAGTCCAGAATGAAATGTAAACTTGGAAGTCATCAGCTTGCAGATGATTTTTAAAGCAATGAAACCAGATGAGTTCATCCATGGAGTAAGTGTAGAGAGAGAAGCGATCCAAGAACTGAGTTCTGGAAGACTCCAGTATTTAGAGGTTGTCGAGATGAGGGGAAATCAGCAACGGAGATGGAGAGGGAGCAGCCAGTGAGGTAAAAGAACCAATTGGGAAAACAGGCATACCTCTTTGTATTGCACTTTGCTGTATTGTGCTTTGCAGATAGAGCTTTTTTTTTTCTTTTTACAAATTAAAGGACTGTGGCCACCCTGTGTTGGGCACCATTTTATATCTGCTTTCATCAAGTCTATTAGCACCATTTTTCCAATAGCACCTGTTCTGTGCCATATTTTGATCATTCTTGCAATATTTCAAACTTTCTCATTATTGTTATATTTGTTATTGGGATCTGTGACCAGTGATCTACGATGTTACTATTCTAATTGTGTTGGGGTGCCACAAACCATGCCCATACAAGGCCGTGAGCTTAACTGATAAATGTCATACGAGTCCTGCCTACTCCATCAACCAGCCATTCCCCCATGACTCTCCATCTCCTCAGGCCTCCCTGTTCCCTAAGACACAACAATATTGAAACTAGGCCAATTAAAAATCCTACAATGGCCTCTAAGTGTTCAAGTGAAAGCAAAAGTCAATCAATGAGGGAAACTTGACTATCATCTTATTTTAATAAATTACTACAGCCACCTCAGTCTTCAGCAGCCACCACCCTGATCAGTCAGCAATCAACATTGAGACAAGACCCTCCAGCAGCAAAAAGATGACCACTCACTGAAAGGTCAGATGATAGTTAGCATTTTCTTGGCAATAAGGTATTTTTAAATTAAGATATGTACGTTGTTTTTTAGACATAATTCTATTGCACACTTAATAGACAACAATATAATGTATATATAGTGTACATGTAACATGCACCAGGAAACCAAAAAATTCATTTGAGTAGTTTTATTGGGATATTTGCTTTATTGCAGTGGTCTGGAATCGAACCTGCAACATCTCTGAGGCGTAACTGTAGTGTTCCAAAAGCCAAACGGCAGCTTTCAAGAAGAAAATAACAATTAACTGTGTCCAATGCTGATAATAAGCCAATTAAGATTTGCCATATAATTTAGCAATATGAAGGCTTTTGGTGAACTTGGCAGGGCAGTCTGATAAAATGGTGGAGGTGAAAGCCTCACTGAGTAGATTCAAAGAGATTGTGATAGTAGTCAACACCTTCTAAGAGTTTGCTCTAAAGGGAACAGAGAAATGAAGTGATTGCTGGAGGCTAATTAGGGGAAAGAGATTTTTGTATTTTTTTTTAACATGGAAGAAATAACATTCATGGGATGAGGGAATGATGTGCAAGAAAAAGGGAAATACTGGTAGAGTGACATTCTTGAAGAGGCAAGAGAGTAAGTGAGCATGGGAGCTAGTGCAGTTCTGGGAGGGATGGCATCATATGACCACATAGACAGTACATCCACAGGAAAAAGGAGGAAGAACATAACGAGTCGTGCCTAGGCTGGTTGACTGGAGTTTGTGGAAATTCTCTTCTGATTCCCTTTGTCATGAAATGGGAGGTGGTTTTGGGGGTTTGAGAACAGCACAGAAAGTATGAAATAGTTTTCTAGAAGAGTGGAGAAGTGATTGAAACCAGAATACAGTAGAAGTGTCAACACTATAATCATGATTACGAATATAAATGGTACTATTCAGCATAATTGTGGATTTTTCCAACTCCCTTCTGCTGCCAAGATTGGGGTTTTGCCAGAGCAATATGAGGAGAGGGTAGAGGAGCTAACAAGTATATGATCAATACAACAGAGTGATTAATATAATGGTCCATGAAATCTCTGCTGGGTAAATAAGTAAATAAGGATGTGAGATGACATGATGGACAGTGATGAGCGGCAAAATCAATGGATTGTTGATACCAGTGTGTTCAAAGATTGCTGAAATTATAATACTAGAGTGAGTTTAATGAACATTTGGATATCTCCTTGCCCAAAATTTTCTAGTTATATTCTTCACATTTTTTAAGATTTGTTTTGTCAGGGCGCCTGGGTGGCTCAGTCGGTTAAGCATCTGCCTTTGGCTCAGGTCATGATCCCAGGGTCCTGGGATCAAGCCCCGCATCGGGCTCCCTGCTCCACGGGAAGCCTGCTTCTCCCTCTCCTAATCCCCCTGCTTGTGTTCCCTCTATCGCTGTGTCTCTCTCTGTCAAATAAATAAGTAAATAAAATCTTTTTTAAAAAAAAGATTTGTTTTGTCAATTTTTATATTTTGAGTAATAGTCTTTTAACATTCATATGTTACAAATATTTTTATTAATCTATTGCGATTACCTTTTCTATTTTAAGAATCCTTTCCAAGCACAGTAACATGTATGCTTTATCATTCATTTCATTAGTTTCTGCTCAGCACTGCTCATTTCATCCTCTCCTATTCTGAGATCTTTATATTGGCTGAGTTATTTTTGGTATAAGTACTTCTAATAATTTCCTCAAAAATGTAAATGAATTTAAGTATTTGAATCATTAAATGTTCCCCAAATATTTTACTTTGATCTTACTACATGAATAGTATTTTGGCAAGGGCTAAGATTCTTAGGGCACAAATACTTATTTTTCTAAAACACTTCAAACATTATAGTTTCCAGTGTTACAGATGAAGACACCAGAAGTGCTCTGATTTTCCTTCTTTTGAAATCAAAGCAACCAATTTACTCTGACAGAACATGAACTTTTCTCTTCAAATTTTGAAATCTTTCCAGTGTGAGACTTTGTTTCCTAAATCCTGCCTTAAATTCACTGGCATATTTCATCTGAAATTTCAATTCATTTTCAACCAGCAAAATATTTTTTAAATAATTTTTTGATTATTGATTTTGTTTTCCCATTTCTTTATGCCTCTGTGAATCCCTTATTGTTCCTTACAGAGTGCTCTTCTCCATCTCTCCAGTACCTTATCTTGTCACTTATATTTTTCTTTTTTTTTCCCTTTGGTATTTTTATTTATAGGATAGTTCTTTCATTTAACTTTTAAGATAACTTGATTTTCATGAATGTCTATTTCTGTTCTGCTGTTGAATTTTTAAATTTGGAAACTGATTTTCTTAATTGTTCTTTGTCACATTTCTAAGAATTTTTTCATTACATTTTAAAATCTCTTGTTTTGTTTTTTTCCCCATCAAGTCTGTTTAAGTAGGATTTTCTTGTTCTGTGGGTTCTTTCAATATTACTTAAGGAAGACCTTCTTGTTGGTGTATTTTCATGTGGTCTTCCTGCTTGAAGAATATCTTAGAGACTTCAGCTAGTAAACACTTCATGATACCTCATTCTAATCACCCCCCTTGTTTATTCATTCAGCTTTGCTGTTTCTCTCACCCTTCATCTTACTTGTTTTGCAAAATCCCGACCCTGATTAAATTTAACATTTCACCTACTTTGTGCCCAAACAAGACTAGAGAAAAAACACACTACCATGATCACTGGTCCTATTCTAAATTTAAGGCCATGGCCATACCCCTAGCTGTCTTCCTCTATTTCCCTACCTGTCACTCTCCTACTCTTCTGGAAAACCATTTCACATCTCTTTTGCTGTTTTCTTCTGCTCTACTCTCCATTTTATTTTTTAAGACCCCACTCCTTATATTCCTTTTTGTTAAAATGTTTTAACTCGTGGTATTCAGAGTATGGTGGGGAAGGTGCATTAAGCAATATATTTAATCAACTCAGACATGTGGCAAATATATTTACACAGTGCACAGTGATTAAGACATACAGAATCGTTTTATAGCAAGTCTACCCAGGTTCAATTTTGTGAGGGCTTCATGGTGATGTAAAACGATTGTACACATTGGGGCTGTTTGTCAACACTTTAAGTAAGCCTTCTTATCCATTAGGGATCCAAAATAACTTTAACACACCAGTTTACTGAAGATTCTCAGGGGACTGTTGAGGAGAACTTATTTTTGCAGTCCTTAGTTAGATCTCAAGCCCCATGCCCTTGCATAAACTCCAGAGTCCTGGAGAGAATTAGTTAAAATAAAATCATTATAAGAGTGAAAATTTACATCATACGCCCTGTAACAAGAATGGAAGTGCATACTTCTCCTCATTGCTTTCAGTGTAGATAACGAGAAAGCACTTTCTTTTTTTCAAGTGAACATTGTTCTGAAAAGTAACTAGCCCAACAGATCAGCAAACTTCCAAGGTATGAAGATGCCATCCTTCTTTTTTCTTCTTTAATCAAGGGGGCACTGTATTTTATCACTAAACTTTTATTTCTCAAATTTAGCTTTAGCATTTTGCAAGAAGTATATGATTTAGGATGACACAAAGATAAGTCTTTCAACAATTTAATAAAAACAAGTCACCAATGGCAACAAAAATTTTGAAAGCCTCAAGTATTCAGCCTTCAGGATTCTGACTCAGATAGAGGACCCCCACAGAGCTCAGAGGCATCTGGAACCAGACCTAAACTGGCTGGTTTAACCTGAATATCACTGTTTCTCCAGTTTTGTACTGTAGTCTTCTGAGAAGTTTTTATATTTAGATGAATTCAAGTTAAATTGTACTATTTTAATCAGAAAAATTTTAAGTGGTAAACTTGTTTTGCTATCTATTTCAATATAAGTGACCATGTATGAATCAATTGTAGCCAAAAAATTCATTTGTAAATCACATATTTAGAACATATTTTTCTGGTCTTATCTGTTGTATAGTTCTCACCCAACCTAAACAAAACGTTTTTTCCTAGGAATGATTAACTTAATGAAATATCGTATGTGACAAACGATTCTATATGTCTTAATCTCTGTGCAACAATAACTCCCTGGATTGTGTGCTCAGAGTTCCAACTTGGAAGTGCCAAGCATGGTAGATGTCCCTGTTGGTGACTGTACCCCCCGGTACCTTTTATTCAGACAAAAAACAACACAGGCTGAAATATATTAACATTTCCATCTCTACTGACTCATATGTCAGGAAAATAAATTAATACACCAGTGTGATGACAAATTAGAAAAGAAGAGCCATTTTATAAATTACTATTTCTGATTTTTTACCAAATAAAAAAACAGCCTGGAACTGGCCCACTGCTAACATTTGTGAGGCCAGAACAAGAGCACAAATGGGATCCCTGGCCACAGCCCCACCTAGCTTCATTTACCAGCCAAAAGGCCTCATAGAAATGTATTTGGACCAACTAAGCCACAAATTCAAGCTCTGTCCACACCCCTCCTTCTTAGCAGAAAGCCGCCACTTGACCATCCTTTAAGCCTAGGGGTGTACCTGCCTGCAGCAGAGGTCTGCCCTGGGGAGGACTGACCTGGGAAGAACTTTTAGAGATCTGAGAGTAAGCAAGGACTATATGGGCAGGGAATTCCAGGGTTCAAGACCCCTAAGACACGGTCTAGAAGGAGGAAAAAATTCCTTGGCTCCCCAGACTCCTTGCTGCATAGAGAAAGGTACAGCCAGAAAAAGGCCAAGAGTACGGCTCCTTAAAGCTTGTGAGCAGGTAATGGCCAAGAATATATTTCTTCCAACTAAAGTATGACTGACGAAAATGATGAAGATTCTGGAGGATGAAACATGTGAGAAGATGAAAGGAAAAGAACTGTAGCTCCATGAAATCCCAATCTAGTAGGGCAGAACTTTGCTCTTCCTTTGCCCACAGTAAAAATCAGCTGTCTTACAACTTACCTGTAAATTTTTATCCCTAAGGAGAGCTCATAGCACTGTTTGCTGTTATTTCAATACTGGATAGAAAATATAGGGGGAGTAATCAATAATCCTTCCTAAAGATTCCATTGTTCTTTTACTTAGAATCAATAGGAAAAAACAGTCATAATTAAAATCTAAGGATTTTTTTTATTCCAATGAATGAAATAAAGGGAAATCAAGATTTCAGCTATAATAGCAAGTTTTGTTTTGATATTTATCTTTGACACTATTGTAGTGGTTTTAGAAAAAATGGATGTAAATTTTTAATACTCATCTCAGTAAGAGTGGTATTCTTTACCTCCCCTTGAGTATGGGTAAGCTTGTGACTACTTTAACCAAAAAAAAGACATTGGAAATGACACTGTTTAACTTTTTTTTAAAAGATTATTTATTTATTTATTTATCTATTTATTTATTTATTTATTTGACAGAGAAAGAGAGAGAGGGAGGGAGGGAGTACACAAGCAGGGGAATCAGGAGAGGGAAGAGCATGCTCCCCATTGAGCAAGGAGCCTGATGTGGGGCTGGATCCCAGGACCCTGGGATCATAACCTGAGCCAAAGGCAGATACTTAATCGACTGACCCAGCCAGGCACCCAACACTATTTAACTTCTGATGCCAAACCATAAAATGATATGTAACTGCTACCTTATTTACCAGAATATTTGTTCTTAGAGCCCTTCACTATCATGTAAGTAGTCAAGCTACAATTAGGCTGTCATTCTGTGAGGAAGCCCAAGCCACAAGGAAAGAACATGTAGCTCCCTGGTTTCCCTTACACATTGAGTGTAGTCTTCAAGTCAACACAACCTAGGCTCCCAACCTGAGGTTAAAAATGTCCCAAGGAAATTTTGGCACCCAGGCACTTGAGATTTGAGTCTTCCTGATTGAATGCCATAACATCACAGAGCAGAAAGAAGCTATAGTCTCTTCATTTTGTCTGGATCCCTGATCCACAGCAACTTTGAGGATCATATAGTCCTGTTTTCCACCAGTACATTCCTTAATAGTTTGTTACATAAAAATAGATAATAGACAACAATTGCCTCAGTGTGTGTGTGTTCTGCATATGTATGAATATATGTCAACTATTACAATAAGTAATTAATCTATTTATAACTAGATTATAGAGTCAAATGTATGTGTCGGGAGATGGAAGAGACAGGAGTACACTAGCACTAATATTGTGAGAGAAAGGAAATTTGAAAAGGAAAGAAGAAACTTTCTTCCATTTTAGAATTTTTACATACAGCCCTTATTCATCTGCATCATCACTTTGTACATCATTTCACAAGGCATTTGATTATCAAGACAAAAAGAGAAAATATGCATGAATTCAGTTTGAAAATCATTCATACCTCTATAGTGTTGTATTATATTTTCCTTCAGAATCTTGTCATATTGGCATTCAGAATCCAAGAGTTCTTTTGTCTCTAATAAGTAAGTCGTGAAACATAAAGTTTGACACTTGTTTACTTTAGAGGTTTCATTTACTCTTCAGAGGATTCATGTGGGAGTCTTAAAAGTTGGCTGCTATACCATTGTTTTTTAGCAATCACATCACAAAGTATCTCATTATTACTTATGTCAGAATGTTCTCACTATCTGAGAAATTTCACTGGAGAAATGCTTTTAAGCAAACACACCTTGGTAGTTGAATGGGGCAGATTCAACAGAGCTACAAAACAAGCTCTTACCTAAGGCAATTCAGAAATGCTTTCCAGTTCCAAGCATGCCTGTGTTTTCCCCTTTCTTTTCTTTTTCTTTTTCTTTTTTGCTTTCTTTCTTCTTCTTTTTTTGGGGGGGGGTTTGGAATGTGTTCTTAAGTGTACATTTATACCAGATTAATCATATTTAATTTTGTTTTCCATGGTATACTTGTTTTTTTTTTAAAGGTTTTATTTATTTATTTGACAAAGAGAGACACAGTGAGAGAGGGAACACAAGCAGGGAGAGTGGGAGAGGGAGAAGCAGGCTCCCTGCTCAGCAAAGAGCCCGATGCAGGGCTCAATCCCAGGACCCTGGGATCATGACCTGAGCCAAAGGCAGACGCTTAACCGACTGAGCCACCCAGGCACCCCTCCATGGTATACTTGTGACAGATGGATTTGATAAGAATTATGAGGCATTGCTCTTTGTATGTTCTTTAAAATTCATTTTCTTTCCCAGCTTTTTTCAGAATGTTAAGGATTTTGGAATTCTGACATATTAAATTTAAAAGTTGAAAACACAATTCCATCCATTACAATCCATTAAGAATTTACTGATGCAAGACACTATAAGAAAACTTTGATAATATATTATTTTCAAATGTGGTCCTTCCTTCACAGTATAAATTAGTAGCATGGAGATTAATACTCCTTTTAATATTCATTTTCTCCATGGGAATCTACTGGCTCTGTGTATGTGCGAGTGTGTATTTTCCATTCTGCCATGTTTGTTTTAGGCATATTATCTCATCTTTGCTTTTAGAAAAATTATGTTGCTTTCAGAATTAAATGTGTTTTTCCCAAGCCAGTGTCTAAAGATAGTAATATATTCATTCTCTGAAATGAAATTCCCTCGGAGAATGAGTTCACTAATGAGAAGAGTATCTAAAATTTTTTGAGTCCTACTATGTGTGAATCACAGTTCTAAGAGCTTGACATGTTTACGAATTTTATCCTCATCTCAACACCATGAGTAAGAACTATACTTACGCTCATTTTTACAGAGGAGGAAACTGAGGCAGAGGGATTAAGTCACCTGACCAACATCATCCTGCCAATAAGTGGCATGGCCATGATTTGAACATAGGCACTTAACTCCAAAGTTTACAATCTTAACAATTCTAACATACTATTTTATTGAATAATTTCAATAAAGTACTACCAATATTAGCAATAACATTCCTCATATGCTTTTTATGTACCATGCATAAGATTTTATGCACTACATATGAAGTTTTGCATATGTCATTATTATTTTATTTTATTCTTAAAATAATGTGACATATTTTTTAGTGATGGTGAAATGGAATCAGACATACTAACTAACTGGCCAAGGTTATGCAGCTAGTAATTGGAGCATCCAAATGTTGATCTAAGATTTTTCTTCAGAAAAATCTAAAGGCTAAAATCATTTTACGTTTGTACTTTGCTGTTTTCTGTTGTTTTATAATTGTGTTTCATGATAACAGGGAGGACTTTGGACAGTTAAATAAAATAATAGTTTTCAGCTTCAAATAAAAGATTAAATCTGATACCACATTGTACAAATAGAAAATATTGCTTTGAAGGGAACCATATATCTTAGAGAAAAAATCTAGATGAGACATTTGTAGACAAGCAAAAATCCGAAATGATTTTTGGGGATTAGACAAGTCATATAAATGTGTAAAGCAACAAGAGGGAGTAAGGGGGCTTGTGTTGAACTGGAGACTATATGTTCCAGCTATAGATATTCAAGTTCCTAAGAAAGTAAAGATCAAAGAAACAAAACCCAGGCACTAATAACAACACCAAGAATTCTGCTGGCCAAACAAAATACTTGAAAAGTAAAATTCCAGACATGAAATTCTAGTTTTCCACTTCATTGCAAACAATAATCAACATCTCATTTTAAAAAGTGAATTATTATATTAAGGATCCAAAAACAAGTAGATGAAAAGACTTTTTTATACATAAAAGTATATAAATTTTATATATAAATTCTTCAATGTAGTGAGAGGAACACCAATTTGTTTAAAGTAACTTCATATCTCCTACGAACTAGGGAGGGTCTGCTGCTTCCTATGATATTCAAAACTGGTAACCATTTTGATTCAAGTGAGAATTACCACAATGAAACCTATAAGTATAGATTATGCCCATCTTAGACCACAAACATAGGGGTAAAGAAAGGGTTATACACACATTATGAAAACACTATCTCTTCTGTTTTCATTTCATCCACTTTGCAAGAACTTTAGTTACCTTTAAATTCCTCCAGGATTTTTCTGGGAATTGTCAGGGGATGTCTCTGGTCTAGTCCCAGGCTCCTGTCGTAGTTTCTGATTTCCTCTCTTTCATCTCAGCTCATGGAGACATATCTCCTCTGATGCCAAGTCCACACTGTAATCATTTACAGTGCCCATCTAAAGGCCATGACTCCTGAAATTATCAGTAATTGCCAGTCTCCATATTCAGTATGCTGATGGGTGAAACCAAGAAGGAGTTTCTTTAGTTGTATCTGACCTTGTGGTGTGAAATTCTGAATGACAGGGATCCAGGGAAATCCAATGACAGTTCCCATGCAACACAAAGAATTACTTCACCCCTCATACTCTGGCCAACAGTCTATGAACTAAAGTTTGGGCTTAGACTCGCTTTGCTATTGGGTAAGCATATTTAAATCTTTGATGCCACTACAGATATAACTATGCAACTTGCAGGTAAGTTTAAACTCACCATATGTATCACCATGTATTAGAGGTTCATTATAGTACAAAGATTTTTTTTGGTGGGGGGAGGGTATTTGCCAGTGTCATCTTTTCTTAAAACCTCTACCAATAAAACCCAGGAGATAAAGTTTCCAACTCATACGTTATAAGCCAACCCATTTATGACCCTTATCAACAAAAATTTGAAAATATATTTTCTCCAAGGTTTAACAAAACAACAACAACAAGACAATTGTCTTATATTATAGAATCAACAAATATATCAATAATACCCATAATCACTTTTCCAATTTATATTTGTAAAAAAGTTTACAGTTTACCTAAATATATTCAACAACCCTTTAGTGAATGCTTAGCTTGTGACTTTACTGTGCTAGGAACTGGGAAAAAAATAGAAATAGATAAGATATACTGTCATTTATAGATAATTAAAACAAATTACTTATGTATCAATGCATAATCCAGAGTGGTAAGAAATACAAGAGGTTAAAAAATGTGCTCAGGAAAGGATAACATAATAAACACACTATACATACATGTATATAGAAACTTTCATACTTAAGACTGTGACTTTCCTTTACACTTCTTTCTATCTTTCCAGAAATGTGTATGTGTATAATATGTGACATAAAAAAGATAGGGTTGTTAAATCAATGAGGGAAGGGTGATCTGATCGATGAAGTGGTATTGAGAGAACTATTTAGCTAGTTCGTTGCTCTGAAAAATCACATGCACTAGAAATGTGGCTAAAAGTTCCATATAGGGAAAAAAGCAGTAAAGGATGTTGGGACCATTGTTTAATAGTTGTACCTGGCATAATTGGGAAAAATAATACAATTATGGAAACCAGATATTAAGATCTCTAAATAGACCCCAATATAGAGAATCCCTGTTCCCCACCTAAGTTCTGAGAAAGGACATAAAAGGTAAAGGTAGAAGGTAAAATAACTTCATTATTGATTGAAACCAAGTCAGTGGATTCAATTTTATGTTTGTCAGACAAATGGGCTTGTTTATACTGGCCTTGAAATTATGCAGACTTAGTTGCAGGTAATTCTGAAATGGGGTAGGTCTATAGGTCTATATGGGGGAAAGGGAAGTAGTCTATACCTAGAGGAGCAGAACAGAATATCTTGGTGGCCAGAACTGCTGTCAGAAGGTAAAAGAGTACAGCTGAACAAAACCTGCCCAGTTATTTTCCCCACGTTTTCTAATTAGATATATGACTTAACTTCAGTTTTAGAATTAGTAAAGTACAAGAAAGAGGCTTTGAGTTAACCATCAGAATTCGTTCCACAGAAAGAAAACACAAAGAAGAGGGAACACTCCCACTAACACTCTTTCAATATTTGCTCTTTTTTCCCTTTGGTTTAATCATTAAACTATGATTTACTAAGGATAAGGTCATTCCTCTTGAATGAGATTAGCAGTTTAATCAGGATTAACCGGTGCCTCCTTTGCAAGCCACTCTTCTAATACCAGTCTATTCTTTGAACTGCTGGTGGGAAGTTAGATTTTACCTTTAGAAACCTATGAAATTACCCAAACAGCACATTAATTAAGTCAGTTGAAAGGCCATTCTATAATTTATCTCATATTCTATTTTTCAACCAAATTAGTCCAGCCCTACTGATTATCATCAGGTTGTCAGAGATTCTGTAATGAAATTAAATGATAATTAGGATAAAATGCAAAAAAAAAAAAAAATCCTAAAAAATGCTAACAGCATAAAGGTATCCCGAATTTGACTATATTCTCATTTCTTTTGTCAAATTCCTAAAGAAATTTAAAGGCTGAACATTAAGTCCCATTGCAACTCCAAGTCCAAAGAAACTAACTACCAAAATAAAATTTTCTTGCCTTTCTGATAGACGCCCATAAGCCAAAGCCTAAATTTCTCTCAATTTATAATTCTCAAGAGTCACAGCTAGATGGATTCTTAGTAATTTCGTAGATCCTGGGGTTCTTTCAGCAGTTGTAACCTAAATTTTGTCATTAGAATGGACCTAGTTTCTTCAGGGTCTCAGAAAATCTAAGGCAAGTTTCTGATGTGCATTATATTTAGAAGTTCAAAGAGTTAGTAGCACACAAAATAATATCATAACCCCATCACTGCCTATACTACATTTAGAAAAGAAACTATTCCCTAAAGCAACTATTCCAGGTAAATGTGGGCTTCTGAACCACAATATTTAGTATTCATCAAGACCATAGCAGAAATTCAATGATATTCAAGGAAAGGAGAAATTATTCCTTGTTTTAACCTTTTCAGGGTGCCAATTACTTTATGCCAGTTACCCAGATACCATGTGAATTTTTCAGGATTCTCCAGAGAAACAAAAACCAATGTGTGTGTGTGTGTGTGTGTGTGTGTGTGTGTGTGTTCATTTATTTATATTCATACATATACACACATACACACGTATATCCCTATATATCCAGATATGTGGAAGGGGAGTATGAGTGACTGTGGGTATGTGGATGTGTAAAGAGGTTTTTTTTAAGCTTATTTATTTATTTTCTAGTAATCTCTGCACCCAATGTGGAGCTTGAACCCATGACCCCGAGATCAAGAGTCACACTCTCTTCTGACTGAGTCATCCAGGCACCCCGAAAGAAATTTATTTTAAGAAATTTATTCATATAATTTTGGGGGCCAGCTAGTCCAAAATTCATAGGTTGGCAGACTAAAAATTATGCAAGAGTTGATGTTACGGTCCTGAGTCTGAAATCTGTAGGTGTCAGGTTGAATGCTAGGGCAAGGTGTCTATGTACAGTGTTGAGGCAGAATTCTTTTTTAGGGGGGCACCTGGGTGGTTCAGTGGGCTAAGCATCTGACTCTTGATTTTGGCTCAAGTCATGATCTCAGGGTAATGAGATGGAGCCCTGCATTGGGCTCCATGTTGAGCATGGCGTCTGCTTAAGAGTCTCTCTCTCACTCTCCCTCTGCCCCTCCCATTCCCCTTCTCTCACTCTCAAAAAAAAAAAAATTTCATTTTTTGGGAAACCTAGTTTTTTGTTCTTAATGTTTTCAACTGACTGAAAAGGCCGACCCACATTTGTGAAGATAATCTCCTTTACTTCAAGTCAACTGATTAGAAACATTAATCGCATCACAAAATAACTTCACAGCACCATTTAGACTAGTGTTTGACCAAACAACAGTGCAACATAGTCTAGCCAAGTTGACACATAAAATTAACCATCACACCATTCCCTGTAAACTTTAATTAAGCTGTGAACAAATTCCCAGAAAGATGTTGGTTTTCACACAAGATTAGAGAGAGGTGAGTACATGGGGGGGACCCATCGAAGATTCCCCTTGTTAAATAAGTCAATAGCTGACTTAAAATCATGTCATGGGAGGAAGGTAGCCTTGAGTTTGTGTTCAGCACCAGATGGGTCCAAAGTTAGCTTTTCTACCGTTCCTCTGTGTCCCTGAGCACTGAATAAAATTTGAGTTAGTGGTTCTACCATTGTCTAGATTCCTGCTAGAACCTGATTTTTAGAATATCTGCTTTCTAGAACCTGATTTCTATAATAACAAGGAGCTCAATTGCTTTGCAGTTAAGAAGCAGCCAATACTGTTCTGCCAACTAATGACTAAAAAGGCTAAAGGGATTTTTCTCTATAAGACATGTTTGTCTCAGCTGTTACAGTTGAGGAAAAGCAGGGCTTGCTAAAGGACCTCAGGGCCATACTTTGTTAAGACCCCTTTGGTGTTCTTACGTATCTGTGCCTACAACTGAGTCTTTGACTCTCCTAAAACAAAGCAGAAAGTTCTGCTGGCATCTGCAAACTGTCTCGCAGACCTCCGTGCATTCTCTGAGGCCATTCATTCGGCTGCCTTTGGCTTGGGTCCTCTTCTGGCTCTTACCAAGGCTGCTCTCCTGGACTATACCACTGTTGCCCAAGACCTGTTCAAAAAGAACCACTCACTTAAGGTTAAATCATACGTAAGCTGCAGTTACCTCTAAGGCCACGGTGCCATAGATTGATCCAAAGCTTCTCACCAAGGCTGCAGGGGTCAAAACTGGCCCAAAACAATCCTTATTAAAGCACCAAAGTCACAAATCTCTCCCTTTATACCAGAGATTAAGGAACAGAAACAAATGCCCTTTTCATTCCAAGAGCCTCTCCTCATGTGTGCTTTATCTACAATTTTGTTATTTCATTTTTCAAGGTTCTCAGTCCAACACAACTGGGTCCCTTACAGACCAACAGAGACTACTCTTCTTGGCCCAGCTTCTGTACAATATTAAGAAATAAAACAAATGATTAAAGATGAAGCTAAATTATTGTCATTATTATTGACAGAGACCAAGCTGGAAAATATGACTTTAGGTCTTAGCCAAAGAGAATTACTAAACCAGAGAGTTAGACAGAATTTCTCTCTTAAGAAAGAGTACAGGCTCACTCCCAGGAGAAGAGAGTAGCAATGAGCAAAACATGCCAGCCATTCTCTCAAATTTATCAGTTAGATAAGACACTTCACCTCTCCAGGAGCAGAGTGAGTAAAGGAGAAAATAGCAACTCAAAATTAAAACAACCAAGCTCTCTTCACTTTGAGGAAATCTCAGAAGTGTCCTCACTATCACTGGGCAATGCTCATCCGTTCACTCACCTGCCCCAGCAGCTAATTTTTTATCATTTTGAGATTTTGGCCAGCCCTAAAGAGGGCATGGCTCAGCCTGAGAGGGTGTTTCCTGGTGCTTAGCTGGAAAGCATGAGCAGCACTATTGTCCTGGGAATCACACAGTTGGGAGGAGTTCGGCAGTTCAAATATTTCTTGGTTCCTAGTCCTGCTAAATCCTTGGAAGGATACTTTTTGAACCTATAATCTAATTCTAACTGCATAGTTAAAGAAAAATAGATTTTTTGAAGAAAAGTATCTGAAGAAAAGGCTATGGTTAATGAGCTCTATTGGAATAAAATAAAGGGTCAAATAGGTCTTCAGGGACCATCTGGCAAAAGAGTTCTCATAGACTTGAGGCATAAAGTGTAAGAACTGTATGACATTCCTCAAATTATTTTTGTTGTTGTTATTATTCTTGTGAGCCCATTAGATTAATTATCAATTAAGAGGGGCACAGACAAATTGGGTCTAAGATAGCGATTTGAGAAGGTGCAAATAATAGTAACAAAAATAATAAAGTGACAAAATGTTGGATAGAGTCTGTAGCCAGTTATTGGAGCCAGATTATGAGGTATCCAATAGATGGTGACAATTTTAAAAATCTTTTACTACATTTCTTTCAAGAAGAATTATTTACTTTGGAGATGATATTTCTACATCTTCAGACTTTCCTCTAATTCTGAGCCCTGAGACTGATTATGAACTATTATTACAAAAGAAAGAAATAGTAAGTGAGGAAAAGAGTCATGAATTTACTATGGGTGAGGTAGATAGAAGTTTGTTTAGTACATAAGTTGTTTTCCTCTTCTGTATGCGGTCTCCAAGTTTTCTTTGGAATAGAAGTCATGTTTTCATTGTGCAAGTGTTAGTTAAGAAAATAACTTCAGGCCTCAAATGCTCTCAATATATTCTCTGTTATATCAGTTAAGGAAATAATTATTACCACATATCTTTGGCAGATAAAAACATATTCATAAGTTGTCATGTGCATGATCATCTGAATCTGTGCTTACATATTTTAGCTATTTTCTTACATAGTATTTCAGAGCTGAAAATTTATGCATCTGAACTTCTATAGACCTTATTTTTTAGCCATGGTTGGCCTATATTCTGTCTGAATGAAATTATTTTATAAATAAGAAAATAGATAAGCCTGGAAATTGGTAGGTATACTTAGAACTCTTTTTGTGGTATGTCTTAAACCTATGCATATCATATCTAGTAATTTAATCCTTAGGTTGAACTCAAGGAAAATGCACCAAAAATATGTATACCAAAAATATGAACAAGAACATTCATAGCAGTAGTATGCATAAAAAACAAACTGGAAACTCTTTCAATATACAAATAAATACTTGTATATTCCCACAATAAAATATGTATAGTAATGAAAATGAAAAAAAAAAAAAAAACAACTAATAGTACAAGCAACACGGATAAATCACCCAATAATAGTGTTGAGGGAAAAAGGTCAGAAAACCAAAGAATCCATCTATATAATTCCAATAACATAAATTTCAAAAAAGCAAACCTAACCTATGGTGTTGGAAATCAGGATTGCGATTTTCATTGTGGGGATTATTGACTGCAAAGGAGTACAATGGAGGGGAAGGCTCTGATATGCTGATATTCTGTTTCCTGAGATATGGATCTGGTTACCCAGATGTGTTTATTTGGGCATATTTATCAGGATACTTAAGTTTTGTACACTCTTCTGAGTATGTTATGCTTCACAAAATGTAAAACTGTGTTGACAATTGAAAATTCACATATTGCCATAGAACTTCTGTAACACTGAACATTGCCTTCACCAGTAGGCTGCATTGAATTTTACTTTATATCTGTTGACTTTGTTATGTATTCCTGCCTTTTTCTGGTTTATTTTCCTTGTGTTTTGGCTTTGTTGTAGAAGTCCAGTGTGCTTCAAGCCTAAGACCTCAACATATATTAATAAGAACAATTCAGGCAAAAAAATGTGAGTAGTTTTCACATATAACGATCTATTTAGAAATTTAGCTTTTATTCAATGGAAGGAATAATACGCAGGAAATAAGCAAAAATGTTAATGAAATGGAATTTGCACAAATAGTTTAAGCTAGTGAATAGGTCACACATTGAGCAAACTGTGCTGGAAAAGTTACTAATTTCTTTTATTTTGAAACACAGTACACATTTGGCTATAGGCCCAGGGTAGAGCTGTATAATTCACTAAACTTCCTCCTTTCAAATTATATTAAATCACCAGTTTTAAGTTTTATTTACTTAATTTTTTGCATTTCCAAATATGAATCCAGTCAGTACTCTTACATCTATCTATCTATCATCTATCTGTCTATCATCTATCTATCATCTATCTATCATCTATCTATCTATATATCTATCTATCTCTATCATCTATCTATCATCTATCTCATCATCTATCTGTATCTATCACCTATCATCTATTATCTATCTATCTATGTATCATCTATCTATCTATTTATCATCCTGTCTACCTATCTATCATCTATCCATCTGGAAGTTACTTGGAAAACAAGAAATAGCTCATCTTCATCACTTGGAAATAACAATAGGTAATATAACCATTGAATTAACTTTTGTGTTTATATAAAATGCATAACCTGAGGTCACTGTCCAGGCTACATTAGAATCTCTAAGGAGAAGCACAAGAATTTTACGTTCTTTACAAATGCCTTCAATATGCTCAAGAATTTTGATAGTCCTGTTAATAGGACTAGAGGAAGAGAGGAGATATAGGGGATACAAGTTGCAAGGAAATATTTGTCCTTTCTCTTCCTTTTCCTCCCCTACTCAAATTTGCATGAGAAGTTTCTCAACAAGATTTATGACAGCTTGTTCTCTTCCTCCCTGAATAGGAGAGAACAGGACAGTCAGTCCTCATCTTATGAATAGGCTGCATTACAAAAACTATCTTATTAGTCATGTATTTGGACTCTATGCATTGTACCAGAAACATTCCTTTCTAATTAGCGAGTTTTTAAATCAACACTCAAAACATACATTAATTTAGATGAGCTTGAACTGTGCCATCTTTTAAAAAGTGATAAACAAATGCCAATAATACCATAGCTTATGAGAGAAAGGCATTCACAAATCTAATCTTTCACAAGTTTGCAGGAAGTGTACCTGCAACAGTGGGTCTCTGAAAGTGGAAAGAGCTTAGAACGTTTACATTGTCAGCTTGGGCATCGTTACATGAATATGTTTATGAGAGTATTTTGAGAGTTAATCTAATATCTGAAGGAGATTATTTATACATAATTCTATATATTGTCAGAATAGTTAAGAATGACATTTTGGAGTAAAACAGACTTAGATTGAATCTTAATTTAAAGTTTCAGTTTTCTCACTTTATCTTCTTCCAGTTTTATTAAGCAATAATTGACGTACATTCCTGCATAAGTTTAAGGCATACAGCATGCTGGTTTGATTTACACATTAATGTAAATGAGTCCGGTGGGTCCAGTTAAGATCCATATTCTCATATACATACATTAGAAAGAAAAGAAGAAAGGAAAATTAAAAAAAAGAAAGGGAAAAAATTCTCCTCTGATGAGAATTCTTAGGATATACTTTCCTAACAACTTTCTTATTTATCATAAGCAGTGTTAGCTATAGTCATCATGTTGCACATTACATCTCTAGCACTTAGTTATCTTATAACTAGAAGTTTGTACCTTTGAGCACCTTCCCATAATTCCCTCTCCCACCACTCTCTGCCTCTGGTAACCACAAGTCTCATCTCTTTTACTATGGATTTGTTTGTTTGTTTTTCCTTAGATTCCTCATATAAGTGAGATCATACAGTATTTGTCTTTCTCTGTCTGACTTATTTCACTGAGCATAATGCCTTCAAGGTCCACCCATGTTGTTGCAAAAGGTAAGATTTCCTTATATTTTATGGCTAAATAGTATTCCATTATATGTGTATATATATATATATATCACATTTTCTTTATGCGGTCATCTGTTGATGGACACCTAGGTTTTTTCCATGTCCTGCCTATTGTAAATATTGTAAAAAATCTTTACTTTATATGTATATATATACTATAACTTCTTTATCCATTCATCTAGCAATGGACCCTTAGGTTGTTCCCACATTTTGTCTATTGTAAATAATGCTGTGGGGTACAGACATCTTAACAAGTTAGTGTTTTTGTTACCTTTGGATATATTACCAGAAGTGGAATTGCTGGATCATATAGTAGTTCTATTTTTAATTTTTTGAGGATTTTCCACACTGTTTTCCTCATAGTGGCTGTACCAATTTACAATCCCACCAACAGTGCACAAAGTTTCCCTTTTCTCCACGTCTACACCAGCATTTGTTATCTCTTATCTTTTTGTTGATGGCCATGCTAACAGACATGAAGTGATATCTCATTCTTATTTTAATTTCCATTTCCTTAATGACTAGTGATGTTGAGTATATTTTCATGTACCTATTGGCCTATATTTTTTGGAGAAATGCCTATTCAGGTGCTTTGCCAATTTATTGTTTGGATTGTTTGTTTGTTTGTTTGTTGTTGTTCTGCTGTTGAGTTGTATGAGTTCTTTATATGTTTTGGATATTAATCCTTTACCAGATATATGGTTTGCAAATATTTTTTCCTATTCTGTAGGTTGTCTGTGCACTTTATTGATGGTTTCTTTTGTTGTGCAGAAGCTTCTTAGTTTGATGTATTCCTACTTATTTATTTTTATTTTGTTGCTTGTGCTTTCGGTGTCATCTCCAAAAAATCGTTACCAAGACCAACGCAAGGAGCTTTGTTCCTATGTTTTCTTCTAAGAGTTTCATGATTTCAGGTCTTACATTTAAGATTTAATTCACTCAAGTTAATTTTGTGAGTGGTGTAAAATATGGGTCTGGTTTCATTCTTTTACATGTGAGTATCTATTTATCCCAGCACCACTTGCTGAAAAGACTATCTTTTCTCCAGTGAATATATACTTGGCTCCTTTGTCAAATATTAGTTGACCATATATGCTCGGGTTTATTTCTGGGCTTGCAATTCTGTTCCATTGGTCTATTTGTCTGTTTCTATGCCAGTATCATACTGTTTTGATGACTATTGCTTTATAGTATAGCTTGAAATTAAGAAGAGTGATATCTCCTGCTTTGTTCTTCTTTCTCAGGGTTGCTTTGGCTGTTTGGGATTTTTTGTCATTCCATATAAATCTTGTGAGTGCTTTTTTCTATTTCTGTAAAAAATACCATTGGAATATTGATAGGGATTGCATTGACTCTATAGATGGCTTTTGGTAGTATTTACATTTTAACAAAATTAATTCTTGAAATCCAGGAACATGGGATGCCTTTCCATTTATTTGTGTCCTCTTTGATTTTTTTTATCAATATATTATGGTTTTCAGCATGGAAATTTTTCATCCTTCTTAGAAATTAAGACAAAGTATTATTGTAATTACTGGTAAGAAAATTCTTTCAACATCAGGTAGACTTCAATTCTTTGCTTTCAACAAATAACAAGGAAGGAAGACCTATGATATGAGAGTTGTCATCCAATGAATTGTTAACATTTTTGATTCTTTTGATGATTTTTGGCATTTGATTTTTGTCATGTAAATCAGAACCAATGGGGATACACACACACACACGACATACATACATGTATATATGTGTGTGTTTTATACACTTATGTGTGTATATACATACATGAACATATATCTATATCTATCTATATATATATATGTATATATCAAGAGATTTATTGCAAAGGGTTGGTTTGTATGATTGTAGGGCCTAGGTAGGCAAGTCTGAAATCTGTAAGGCAGACCTTGAGACTGGAAAGTCTAAAGCAGGAGCTGATGATATTGCATTCCTTAAATGGAATTTCTGAATTTCTTCTTCTTCAGGGATATCTCAGCTCTACTCTTAAAGCCTTTCAACTGATTGGGTCAAGCCCACACAGATTATCAATGATAAGTTCCTTTATATAAAGTCAACTAATGGTAGATATTAACCATATCTATAAAATGTCTATACAGCAACACCTATATTCAAGTTTGGTGAAATAGCTGGGTAGCATAGCCTGGACAAGTTGATATATAAAACTGACGATCACATATACCAACCTCAATGAATATATCAATATAGTATTGTGTTAAAAAGGAGTCTGAAGCTATAATTTAATCCAGCATGGAAAAGTGCCTTGATCTATTAGTGCAATAGATATATGCTATGTTTATTTAATTTGTGTCATTTATTTATTTTTTTAATTAGGCCCTTATTTTTTTTCCATGCAAAAGGGTGCTTTTATTTTTATTTTATTTTATTTATTTATTTTTTATTATGTTATGTTAGTCACCATATCATTAGTAGTGTCAGCATGGAAACAGCACTTCTTGGACCATGTTAATAGGGAGGAGGGGAACTTCATTCTAAGCCATAGCACACAGAGTTTGAATAAGATAAGTACTTTCTCTGTTGTCCATACTAGTCTAGGAAAAGGCAAGAATATCCTATAAAAACATAACAATTGGCCCTAAATTTAGGGAATTTGGAAGCTCAGAGTCAGGAGCAAAACTGAGACCTGATTGATGACATGCACACAAATCTGTTTTAAAGGCACATTTTCTCCTTTATAAATCCATTTGACTGCCCAAATCAGGTCATAACTGCCCCCATTTTAACAAATTATAGCTCTGTTCTTCAGATTGGTCACATAGACTCTAAATCTCTGTGCGGAACTGAAGCTCGGTTCCAGACATTTCCTTCTTGTAAATGACATCAAATTTCTCATTTTGGGCCACTGTGAAGTAATTCTTCCAGTCACCTGCTTTCCCTAAAAATAAATAAGAAAACATATTAAGGAATAATGTATTTCCATTATGAAGGAAATCTAATGAATACCAAAAGAAAAGGTTCAAAGAGTTAAAGACTTTCCTTGTATTTGAATACTTTAAAATGCCATTTCTCCTTTACTGGTCATTCCTGCCATCTAGAAAGGTCGTTTAGAGCTAAATAGAACCTGACTTTTTCTTTTTTTGAAATATAGTTGACATACAATATTAAATTTGTTTCCATTGTACAACATAGTGGTTCGACACTTATATCCATTAAGAAATGATCACCATGATAAGTGGAGTTGTCATCTGTTATTACAATATTATTGACTATATTCCTTATGTTGTGCTCTGTATCCTCGTGACTTATCTATTTTATAACTAGAAGTTTGTTCCTTTTAATTTCCTTCATTTATTTCACCTATTCCTCCACCCCCCTCCCCTCTGGCAATCATCAGTTTGTTCTTTGTATTTATGAGTCTGTTTCTGTTTTGTTTTGTTTTATTTATTTATTTTTTAGATTCCACATGTAAGTGAAATTGTATGATATTTGTTTTTCTCTGTCTGACTTGTTTCACTTTAGCATAAAAACCTCTCGGTCCATCCATGTTGTTGCAAGTGGCAAGATTTTGTTTTATTATTATTATTTTTTTATGGCAAGTAGTATACACTTGTATGTATATACCACATCTTTACCCATTCATCTATTGATAGTCACTTGGGTTGCTTCCATATTTTGCCTATTGTAAATAATGCTGCAGCGAACATAGGGGTGCATATATCTTTTTGAATTAGTGTTTTCATTTTGTTACCCAGTAGTGGATTGCTGGATACAGTAGTTCTATTTTTAATTTTTTGAGGAACTTCCATATTGTTTTCCACAGTGGTTGCACCAACCCAACTTACATCCCACCAACAGTGCACAAGTGTTTCCTTTTCTCCACACCATCGCCAACACTTATAATTTCTTGTCTTTTTGATACTAGCCATTCTGATAGCTGTGAAGTTGTATCTCATTATGGTTTTGACTGACTTTTAAAGATACATTCTGAGAAGGGTTAATTTTCCTGTCTAAATTTATAGAACATACAATAGTTTCCTGAAAGAGATTCTTTTAGTGTTTCTGTTTGTCATGGGTCATAGGGTTACTACTGAACACTCAATCAATGGTCAGGGCAGATTTTATTTCATGAATTAGTTTGGGAAACTGCACAAATAACTGGTCATCAATGCAACCAATCCATGAACTAAAAAGTTGATAAGTATCATTTCCTATGAATTTATTAATGAAGATAGTATGATACTTGAAGGATACCATTTTCCCTGAGTTCACTAGACTTATACTGTATTTGCATTTTAGATGAGAAGAATAGCATTTAAAGTCAAATGTAGAACATTCTTGAACCATCTGTACAAAAGCAAAACTTTTGGGAACAAATTTGAATTTAATTTCTTATACTTGGATGCTGATAAATATTTATCTGAAAAATAAATTCTTAATATACTGTAAATGTGCTTGGAGATAAACATTTGCTTTATTTTATGAAATATTAAATATGTCCTATTGAATTGCAAGCCACATTAATCCATGATGCCTTGATGAAGATTTCAAATCCTTTTAATGAAAAACATCCCCATAAACAATGTTGTTTCCCTGGTTATTATACTTTGCTCTGTGTTTACCAAAAGGTAAGAGCTCTTTGTAATGTGATAGTAGTGTATATTTGGAATAGTTCATCTGTAAAGATATCATTAAAAACAAAAAGCACAAATTAAACAATAAAAAGTCATATATAAAGTATTCTAATGATTTTCTATTTTGAGTATTAATCATATAATATACACAAACACACTTGCTTCACAAGAGTAAGGGAAGTATAAAAATTTTTTTGATAAAGTAAATGCTGACCAAAGCCCAGATTTTTCTGTTTTGCTGCAATTTGGGACATAAGTATAAACACTGGACATTATCTGTCCTCTTCCTACTTTTACTACTTTTACATTGTGTGATTAAATTATGACATTGATTTAGATTACATAGACTGGGGGCCTGGGAAAAGATGGCGGAGGAGTAGGGCACCCTATTCCAACCAGTCCCCAGAATTGAGCTGGATATCTACCAGACCACTCTGAACACCCACAAAATCAGCCTGAGATGTAAGAAGATAGATCTGGATCTCTACAAACAGAATATCGCAGGTAGTTGGTTTTGAGGTACAAAGCTGGGAGCCGTGATTCCGCGGGCAGATTTTGGAGGATAAATGGCAGGGGGAGGGAACCTGGCTGTGGGGATCCTACACCACAGGTGAGCGATAGCCTCCCGAGCTGGGGACCGGGCAGAGTCGCAGACCAGTAGCAGCGGGGAAAGAACTTTAGGGTAGCCCCCCAGACTGAAAGCTGGAGTGGGGCCCTGTGTGCAAACCGGGGGTGGCTGGTGGTTCTAGAAGCACAAAGGGCAGAGACGTACCCCGACCTGGAGGTGAGGACTGGGAGTGCTGCAGAGGGGTGCACAACCCAGGACACTGCAGTTTATAGCAGCACAGCCAGAAATGGAGATAGTGTAGCCTGGAGAGCTCACTGAAGAACAGACTGCAATCTCTCTGCTCTGAGGCAGAGGGTTGGAAATGGTCTCTTCTGCTCTGACTCACGGAAGAGATGCAGAAAGCTGCCAGGGAAAGCCACCAGAGAACAAAAGCCCCAAAAACTGATTCCCGATGAGCCCATCCCCCGCCACAGGGGGCAGAGCAACTCTGCCCAAACAGGGTTGCCTGAGTAACAGTGCAGCAGGCCCCTTCCCAGAAGACAGGCTGGGAAAACAAGAGGCTGGCAACCCTAAGGTCCCTAGAAAACAGGTGCATCTTGCTTGGGTTCTGGTCAATAATTTGGACTCTATACATTCCTTCAACCACCCCTTAACAGAATGACTAGGAGGAGGAACCCCCAAAATAGGAAAGACTCAGAGACTATGACTTATGCCACAGATTTACAAATGGATTCAGATATAACCAAGATTTCAGAGATGGAATTCAGGCTAGCAATTGTGAAGACAATGGCTAGAATGGAGAAATCAATTAATGGCAACATAGAGTCTCTAAGGGCAGAAATGAAAGCTGAATTGGCAGAATTTAAAAATGATATCCATGAGATCCAATCTAATCTAGATAATCTAACAGCTAGGGTAAGCAAGGCAGAAGAAGGAATTAATGACCTTGAAGACCAATTAATAGATTAAAAGGGAAAAGAGGAGGCCAGGGAAAAACAATTCAGAATCCATGAAAATAGAATCAGAGAAATAAGTGACACCATGAGGCGTTCCAATGTCAGAATTATTGGAATCCCTGAGGGGGTGGAGAGAGAGAGAGGATTAGAAGATATATTTGAGAAAATCATAGCTGAGAACTTCCCTAAACTGGGGAATGAAACAAACATTCGTGTCCTTGAGGCAGAGAGGACCCCTCCCAAGATCAAGCAAAACAGGTCAACACCCTCGCATGTAATAGTAAAACTTGCAAACCTTAGAACCAAGGATACCATCTTAAGGGCAGTTAGGAGGAAGGTATTCCTTATGTACAGAGGGGGGAACATCGGAATAACGTCAGACCTATCCACAGAGACGTGGCAAGCCAGAAAGGCCTGGCAAGACATATCCAAGGTACTAAACGAGAAGAAGATGCAGCCAAGAATACTTCATCCGGCAAGGCTGTCATTTAGAATGGATGGAGAGGTGCAGAGCTTCCAAGACCAGCAGAAACTGAAAGAATATGTGACCACTAAGCCGGCCCTGCAAGAAATATTAAGGGGGGTTCTATAAAAGGAGAAAGACCCCAAGAGTGATATACAACAGAAATTTACAGGGACAAACTATAAAAACAAGGTCTTCACAGGCAACATGATGACAATAAATTCACATCTTTCAATAATCACTCTCAATGTGAATGGCCTAAATGCTCCCATAAAATGGCACAGTGTTGCAGATTAGATAAAAAGACATGACCCATCCACATGCTCTCTACAAGGGACTCATTTTGAACCTAAAGATACATCCAGACTGAAAGTGAAGGGATGGAGATCCATCTTCCATGCCAGCGGACCTCAAAAGAAAGCTGGGGTAGTAATTCTTATATCAGACAAATTAGATTTTAAACTAAAGACTGTAGTTGGAGACACAGAAGGACACTATATCATTCTTAAAGGGTCCATCCAACAAGAAGATCTAACAATTGTAAATATCTAAGCCCCCAACATGGGAGCAGCCATTTACATAAGCCAACTGTTAACCAAAATAAAGAGTCAGATTGATAAAAATACTTTAATTGTAGGAGACCTCAATACTGCACTCTCAGCAATAGAGAGATCACCTAAGCAGAAAATCAACAAATAAACAAGAGCTTTTAATGACACCCTGGACCAGATGGACCTCATAGATATATACAGAACAGTCCACCCTAAAACAACACAATACTCATTCTTCTCGAGTGCACATGGAACTTCCTCCAGAATAGACCACATACTGGGCCACAAATCAGGTCTCAACCGATACCAAAAGATTGAGATTATTCCCTGCATATTCTCGGACCATAATGCTTTAAAACTGGAGCCCAATCACAAGAAAAAATTTGGAAGAAATTCAAACACTTGGAAGCTAAAGACCACTCTGCTCAAGAATGTTTCAGTCGACCAGGAAATCAAAGAAGAACTTAAACAATTCATGGAAACCAGTGAGACTGAAAACATATTGGTCCAAAACCTATGGGATACAGCAATGGCGGTCCTAAGGGGGAAATACATAGCCATCCAAGCCTCACTCAAAAAAATAGAAAAATCCCAAATTCACCATCTAACTCTACACCTTAAAGAACTAGAGAAAAATCAACAAATGATGCCTAAGCCACGCATTAGAAGAGAAATAATTAAGATTAGAGCGGAGATCAATGAATTAGAAACCAGAAACACAGTAGATCAGATTAACGAAACTAGAAGTTGGTTCTTTGAAAGAATTAATAAGATCAATAAACCACTGGCCAGACTTATCCAAAAGAAAAGAGAAAGGACCCAAATTAATAAAATTATGAATGAAAAGGGAGAGATCATACCTAACACCAAGGAAATAGAAACAATTATTAGAAATTATTATCAACAAATATATGCCAAGAAGCTGAGCAACCTGGATGAAATGGATGCCCTCCTGGAAACCTATAAACTGCCAAGACTGAAACAAGAAGAAATTGACAACCTGAATAGGCCAATAACCAGTAAAGAGATTGAAACAGTGATCAAAAATCTCCCAAAAAACAAGAGTCCCAGGCCTGATGGATTCCCTGGGGAATTCTACCAAACATTCAAAGAAGAAATAATACCTATTCTCCTGAAGCTGTTTCAAAAAATAGAAACAGAAGGAAAGCTTCCAAACTCATTCTATGAGGCCAGCATTACCTTAATCCCCAAACCAGGCAAAGATCCCATCAAAAAGGAGAATTTCAGACTGATATCCCTGATGAATATGGATTCCAAAATCCTCAACAAAATCCTGGCTAATAGGACCGAACAATACATTAAAAAGATCATCCACCACGACCAAGTGGGATTTAGCCTGAGATGCAAGTGTGGTTCAATATTTGCAAATCAATCAATGTGATAGAACACATTAGTAAGAGGAGAGAGAAGAACCATATGATCTTCTCAATTGAGGCAGAAAAACCCTTTGACAAAATACAGCATCATTTCCTGATTAAAACTCTTCAGAACATAGGGATAGAGGGAGCATTCCTCAAGTTCATAAAATCCATCTATGAAAAACCCACAGCGAATACCATCCTCAATGGGGAAAAGCTGAGAGCCTTTGTCTTAAGATCAGGAACATGTCAAGGATGCCCACTCTCACCACTATTGTTCAACATAGTACTAGAAGTCCTAGCAACAGCAATCAGACAACAAAAAGAAATAAAACGTATTCAAATTGGCAAAGAAGAAGTCAAACTCTCTCTTTTCACAGATGACATGATACTTTATGTGGAAAACCCAAAAGACTCCACCCCAAAACTGCTAGAACTCATACAGCAATTCAGTAATGTGTCAGGATACAAAATCAATGCACAGAAATCAGTTGCTTTCTTATACACTAACAATGCAACTGTAGAAAGAGAAATTAGAGAAATGATTCCATTTACAATAGCATCAAAAACCATAAGATACCTCAGAATAAACCTAACCAAAGAGGTAAAGGATCTATACTCTAGGAACTACAGAACACTCATGAAAGAAATTGAAGAAGACACAGAAAGATAGAAAAACATTCCATGCTCATGGATCAAAAGAATAAACATTGTTAAAATGTCTATGCTACCCAGAGCAATCTATACCTTCAATGCCATCCTGAACAAAATTCCAATGACATTTTTCAAAGTGCTGGAACAAACAATCTTAAAATTTGTATGGAATCAGAAAAGACCCCGAATCACCAAGGAAATGTTGAAAAAGAAAAACAAAGTTGGGGGCATCACATTGCCTGATTTTGAGCTATATTACAAAGCTGTGATCACCAAGACAGCATGATACTGGCACAGAAACAGACAAAAAACCAATGGAACAGAATAGAGAACCCAGATATAGACCCTCAACTCTATGGTCAAATAATCTTTGACAAAGCAGGAAAAAATATGCAATGGAAAAAGACAGTCTTTTCAATAAATGGTGCTGGGAAAATTGGACAGCCACATGCAGAAGAATGAAACTTGACCATTCTCTAACACCATACACAAAGATAAACTCAAAATGGATGAACGACCTCAATGTGAGACAGGAATCCATCAAAATCCTAGAGGAGAACATAGGCAGTCACCTCTTTCGTATTGGCCACAGCAACATCTTTCAAGATACATCTCCAAAGGCTAGTGAAACAAAAGCAAAAATGAACTTTTGGGACTTCATCAAGATAAAAAGCTTCTGCACAGCAAAGGAAACAGTCAACAAAACAAAGAGGCAACCCACAGAATGGGAGAAGATATTTGCAAATGACACTACAGATAAAGGGCTGGTATCCAATATCTATAAAGAACTTCTCAAACTCAACACCCAAAAAACAAATAATCAAGTCAAAAAATGGACAGAAGACACGAACAAACACTTCTCCAAAGAAGACATACAAATGGCTAACAGACACATGAAAAAATGTTCATCATCATTAGCCATCAGGGAAATTCAAATCAAAACCACACTGAGATACCACCTTACACAAATTAGAGTGGCAAAAATTGACAAGGCAAGAAACAACAAATGTTGGAGAGGTTGTGGAGAAAGGGGAACCCTCTTGTTGGTGGGAATCCAAGTTGGTACAGCCACTTTGGAAAACAATGTGGATGTGCCTCAGAAAATTAAAAATAAAGCTACCCTATGACCCAGCAATTGCATTACTTGGGTATTTACCCCAAAGACACAGATATAGTGAAAAGAAGGGCCATATGTACCCCAATGTTCATAGCAGCAATGTCCACAATAGCCAAACTGTGGAAAGAGCTGAGATGCCCTTCAACAGATGAATGGATAAAGATGATGTGGTCCATATATACAATGGAATATTACTCAGCTATCAGAAAGGATGAATACCCAACTTTTACATCAACATGGATGGGACTGGAGAATATTATGCTAAGTGAAATAAGTCAAGCAGAGAAAGTCAATTACCATATGGTTTGACTTATTTGTGGAACATTAAGGAATAGCATGGAGGATATTAGGAAAAGGAAGGGAGAAATGAAGGGGGGAAAATCGAAGGGAGAGATGAACCATAAGAGACTATGGACTCTGAGAAACAAACTGAGGGTTTTAGAGGGGAGGGGGTAGGGGGGATTGGTTAGCCCGGTGATGGGTATTAAGGAGGGCATGTACTGCATGGAGCACTGGGTGTTATACGAAAACAATGAATCGTGGATTGCTACATCAAAAACTAATGATGTATTGTATGGTGACTAACATAACATAATAAAATAAAATTTAAAAAAAATTATGTCATTGATTTAGCCAATATGGCCTCCCTCAAGACTGAGTGTACTCAACCTTTTGTTCATACATCACTTTGAACCCTGGTTAGCATCCATTTACATGCATGCCTCTTGCATTACATTATGAGGTTCTTAAAGGAAATGCATGTGTCATTCAACCTGGCATGTTCTAGAGAATATGTGCTGCATACAGGTGTTCATGAAGAGTGTTTCCTAAACATGAAATGAACAAATAAATAGGTATTATTTACATGTTTATTGACTACATGAATGAATAAATGAGTAAACAAATCTTGAATTATTTAGACTAAGAAGATGGGCTACTTTTTAATGTATTATTTACAGTCAGAAAAAACATTTCAAATGCTTACATGTCATTTACCATAATCCTCCCCCAAAACTTATGCCACAGATCTTGTTACTTTCTCCATATTTTCAGTGTTGTAACCAGACCTTTGGCAGATTGATTAAATGTATTCAAAGTCATAGATTCAGGGAGTTGAATCTATGACATGATACTTTATGTGGAAAACCCAAAAGACTCCACCCCATGCACCCCTATGAGACTAGCAAAGCCTGGATAAACCCCACATCAATCTGACCACAAAGGTATGTCTTTTTATCACTTCCAGAGGGGATGTAAAGACCGTCTCTATTATGAGACTAGCATGCAGTCTTTTCTGCTTGAAGTTGGAGAAACCATAGCACCCCGATACTGAACTTATGTTATCTACCTCTATACCCTAATGAGGTATCATGGGGTGGTACCAATTTTCATATGACTAGGAATAAAACCCTCCTGGAAGTTACATTCAGATAATCTGACAAAATGAGAATTTGCCTTGTTTAGTAAAGGAGGATTTTTTTTTCCTGATTTTTTCCATCAGCAAAATGTGTGTATGTGAGCATCAGTCTTTGTTTAGACACCATTTACAATGAAAAATTTACTTTGCCTCCTTATACCAGAGGTTAGTTTTGAAAAGTTAAATGTAATGTTTTTGAAAATAAAAACAATTTGAAAACACCAGCACTATTTGCTATTATGATAAGTAATCTAGAAAAATGTTTTAGAAAAAATTTAACCATATAATTCTTTGAAAATCAAGGGTTTTCAGTCATATGTTCATATGTACAGTACATTTTAAGGGTTATGTTTACTTCCTAGCACACCGATTGAAATTCTACCCCTTCATCTCTACTTCAATAAAGAATATTGAAAACAGAGGGTGACATTATTAGGTGGAGAGCTTCTCAAATTTAAGTAAGTACTTTGTTAAGTGTATTATTTTTATCATTAATAATTTACATTTTTGACACAAATCATAACAATAAGCTATACTATGCAGGATTTGCTTCAGTGGAATCAATAGCAAATGCCATATTCCTCTATTGTTATCTTTTTACATTAAATTTAGATTCCACGTTTCCTATAATTCAGACAGTATTTTTAGGGAGCAAAATCTTCCCATAGGGTAAAGAAAAGTCCTTTCTCTTTGTGAATCCTTAACAAAGTGACTACTGTTTTCTAAGTGATATGGGGTCTTTAAAGCAGATGGTCTTGTATTGAATGACATTAATTTATCACTGAGGAGAAGAGGGAGGCCTATGCTTATTTAGGCAAAGATTTAAGAATTAGGAATAACAATTTTAGAATGACTCACATCAGAATTGACAAAACTATTCCCATTTAGTAGCACAGTAAATAGAAGAAGAAATATGTATCAAATACCCAAGGTATTCTGGTAATGGGTTTATAATGCATTATTTCCTCACTAATTTCTAATCTGGTTCAACAACTTTTGTGGTAGGTATTTTTAGTGTCCTTATATTACAGATGAAGAAATTGGTGCCAAAACTGGCTAAGTAACTTGTTAGAGATCATTACTCCTCATTTCAGAGTAATTCATAAGAAAGTGAAAAGGGAAATTAAACTCAGCAAAATATTTACCTTTACGCATAAAAGAGGATTTGCTATGATCCATCACTGTACTTGGTAGATGTGTATAATTCACCAGAGGGTTATCCTTCATCATTTCAAATGAGGTGTGATGGACGATCTTATCCAAGACCTCATCATTCAAATTCTTCTCTAGAAATCTAACAATCTTCTTGACTTCCTGCTTTGGATTCTATCAGTGGTTAAAGAGACATACCCAAGAAAACGGTAAACAAAACATCATTAACATAATGTGAAAACTATAATATCTATAATCTGTTTTCTTAAATGTTGGTTCTGAATATTCAATCCATATTTTGTTGGGTCATCAATGGTTTCTTTTAAATTAATCATATGAATCATGAAAAAAATCAATAATTTATGTTTGGCAAAAATAGATGAAATATTTTGTTTATTCTAAATTTCATATTTTTAGTTTATATCAAAAGGACAATAAGAACAAAGCTTGGGCTAAATATTAGCAATATTTGGAGAAAAAAATAACAGCTATTTTAAGCTCAAGTTGTAATCAGATTTGAACAGTGAATATTTAGGGACCAAGTATGTTTTTATTCTTCCTGCCTTTATTTATTTGTTCTCAATCAAAATTCTTTTCTTGTTTTTAATTACAATATTTAAAAACAAAAATAATAAATTCGTGAACAACTTCAAGTATGTTTGCCTTAGAGTACTTATACCTTAGACCTTGCTTGGACGTAAATTATTAAAAATAAACTGCAGAGGCACCTGGGTGGTGCAGTCAGTTGAGCATCCAACTCTTGGTTTCAACTCAGGTCATGACCTCAGGGTCATGAGATTGAGCTACAAGTCAAGCTCCACACTCAGTGCGGAGTCTGCTTGAGACTCTCTCTCCCTTTCCCTTTGCCTATCCTTCTGCTCACACTCTTTCTTTCTCTCTCTCTCAAGTAAATAAATAAATAAATAAATACATAATAAATAAATACATAAATAAAATCTTAAAAAAAACTCCAATGAACGTGCATTAAGTTACTCATTAACTATTGGAGATACAAAGAGCAAAATCTAAGAAATGAATCATTTTCCAGATTCTAATGACATAAATTTAATATTTATAACTTTTAGGAAGCTAAACTAAACTCTATATGGATACGTCTAGAAATATTTTGAGAAGGTGATATCCAAGCTGAGTTGAAAAAGATGAGTCATAATTTACCATGATGTGTGGTCTGCTGAGGTGTTGGAGAGCGAATTTCTAGTCGAGAAAATAGTCAAAATTCTTGGTGGTATAGGGTCTCATAATGTTTTGAAGGGAGGAAAAAAAAAGCAAAGTGGTTGAAGTTAGGTTTGAGTTGTTCATAGGAATAAGAGAGGCTATAAAATTGGAAAGATAAATTGGGGTAGAAATGAGAAAATCCTTGGATGTCCCACTGAAGGATTTGGACTTTATCTCTTATGCAGGGAAGCCACAGCATTTAATAATAGGTCATTAACTGTGTGTGTGTGTTCATTGTATACACGTGTATATGTTTTGGCAGGGAGTTCCTTACAAGGGAAGTTCTGGCAATATATTATGTCTCAGACCTTGATGAGAGTAGAATGAGATGACCAATTAAGGGGTGTGAGTGCTTGGAATAAGTAAAAGGTCAGAAATGATGATAGTGGGAAAAAGGCCAAAAGAAAAGTTAATAATGGTAGTAGGAAAACCACAGATGGATAGGCAAATAGACAGCAATTTCTATTAGGGATTCAAAGCGTTTGGAGAATAATCTGGCCACCTCCAAAGTATCAATGAGTGTTAGTTTATGTTGCAGTAGAAGTGAAAGCAGAGTGCTGGTACCTACTGAATCTCCTGCTGTATTTCTTTTTCACCTCATTGATTGAGAATTTATGCAGAAGCTCATAAACCAATGTCAATTATTAGACTTTTATTTGAATTTTATTATTGATATGTAACTATAATTTTGTTCTATTGTTGTTAAACTTCTTTATATAACATTGTCTAAAAATGACTGTATGACGGGAGAAAAAGACCATCTATTAAGTATGATGAATGTACAGGTTTGAGTGGGATTCAAAAGATCTAGATATGCTTATAAAGCTGATTGGGCCAGACTGTAAATCAGTATGAATGAGTGTATTTGAATAACGCATTTTAGCTGAATAAGGAGAGAAATGGTTGACACAAGAGTGTCCTGTGGGGGGCAGCATGATGTTGGACTCAGAATGTGGACACCAGCCTGGCCCAGAAAGTGTATTTCCCCATCCTATGGAGAAAAGAGACTATATTTAGAAGCTAAAATTGCTCTTTTCATAAAGTTATTAAGTGCTACTCTGGTGTCCAGAAAGTAAGGAAAGAGTACAGAAGGACAATTTTCTCCTTATAAAGAATTCATGACTTTGGCTAATCAAATACTCAAGGGATATCACCACTTTTTAAAAGTGTTTTCATAAAACCACTTCAGTTTCACAGCTGCATATTGCCAGCAAATTGGAAATTAATTGCCTCAAGCCCTGTATAAATGGGCAATAGTTAAGTTTTAACGATAGATTCTCTAAGAGTTGCAAACAAGTGTGATGGAAGGTGACAGCCGAGGCACAGCAGAAAAATTCAGAGGACTCTTTTTGTTAAAAGTGTGAGATGTGAGAATACCCTGGGGGTTTTTCAGAAATACTTGGATCAAGAGAAATTTTACATGGAACATGATTTTTGCTATGCAAAGGAAGATTGATGTCTCTAAGATGTTTGTTATTATTGCTCATTCATTTATTTATTCATTCAAGCAATCAATTATTCATACAAGTGATTCTATGAGCCCCTATGTGTGTAAGGTGCTATATTCTGTACTGTGAATGTAGTTTCAAGAATGGTAGATATTGTACCTTACATCATGAATCTGAAAGTCTAAAATGTACCCTCATTTGTAAGTCCAATCTTCTTCAAATAGAGGAACTTGGTTTCCACATATTTCTCAGGGTGTGTGTGTGTGTGTGTGTGTGTGTGTTTGCCTAATTTGAGTAAAATGGCCTCAGACTAGGCCTGGAACTTTGCAGCAATATTTGAACTGATACTAGTTCATACAGGAAACTAGATGAATGCTCATGAGTCCCCAAACTAAGAGGGAGATAGTAAGAAAGTAAAGGAAAGGGATTTGAAAGTTATAATAGGTAGGGCATGTGAACCAATGGGATGTTCACAATATAGTGGAACCACATCCACTATATGGAAGTCAATGAGGACGATGTATTTTCAAATTTTGAAAATTAATGGACATGTATGTAAGTGATGAGTCACTAAATTCTATACCTGAAACAAATATAACACTGCATGTCAACTAACTGGAATTTAAATAAAAATTTAGAGAAAAAAAGAAAATTAATGGACAAATAACAACATTAACCAAGAGAGAATAAAAGAAGAAAAGGATTAAATGTTGGAGTCAGAGAAACAAGATGAGTTTAGTTTTGAACATGTTAAATTTAAGGGTCATTTTAATAAAAGCATGTGTCTGAATTAGGGTAGAAGTTAAAATGAAGTTTTGGGGGGATCATTAGGACATAAAGAGTTTTGGCAACAGTAGGCATGGGGTATGATCACCAAAATGTAGCAAACAGCTTATAAAGAAAGCTAAGTGACAGACGGAGATCCACAGGAAAGCCAAGAGAGCGTGATAACCTATTAAATGTAGGAAAGAATTTCAACAAGAGAAGGTGCTCACAATAAACACAATGTTTAAAAAGTATAAGAAGATAAAAATGTCATGGATTTCACCATTAGAAGTCACTAATGATCTTAGCAAGATTTGGGTAAGCAGGCATGATAAAGAGGCAATATAATCACATCTTTTTTTTTTTTTAACTCCATAGATTAAGTTGAAAATATATATTAACCCTTTACCCCAGGATGTAATGGGGGAATTATCCAGAATGAATTTCTATGATTTTACCTCTTTCATATCTTCATAGAACAAGAAAAGTATTGGGTGTTCTTCCTTTTTCTTCCACCAACTCTTAACATGATTAAACCAAGAACCATAAGCCACTAAAACCAGAGAAACAGTCTTACCATAAGCTTTCATCAAATTAAAGGTTTGTTTCTAAACAATAAATCAAATAGTACAAATATTCTGTGGAATTCAGTAACCAAGGGAACTGAATATATAAGACCAATTAAAAATATATATAATCTGGGGCACCTGGGTGGCTCAGTCGTTAAGCGTCTGCCTTCCACTCAGGTCATGATCCCAGGGTCCTGGGTTCGAGCCCTGCATCGGGCTCCCTGCTCAGCGGAAAGCCTATTTCTCCTTCTACACATCCCCTGCTTGTGTTCCCTCTCTCCCTGTCTCTTTCTCTCTGTCAAATAAATGGATAAAATCTTTAAATATATATATATATATATATATATATATATATATATAATTTGCCATTTATGGATGTACAGTAAGATTAAAACAATATAAAGTACAAAGGAAGCATTCCAATACATTGGCCTCCGTATGGGTTTTACTTGGCCTCACATGGAAGGAAACCATTCTACTACTCATATTAACTATTTGTCTAAATACTATAAATATATGTATAACAAATCTAACTGAAGATTTGGGCAGGGGCGCCTGGGTGGCTCAGTTGTTGGGCGTCTGCCTTCAGCTCAGTTTGGGCAAGTTGAACAATTCCCATTGTAACTGGAACTGAGAATAGATTTCTAGCAACTGAAAAAACATTTGAGAATATTCTCATCAAGCCAATGTTAAATACCAAATTTATATATTGATATCATAGTAAAATATTAAGTTAATCTAATTTTTTAATGCTATTTAAATGTACTTTTTACTAGCTTGGAAAAGTAAATATTTTTATAGGAAAAGTCACACCAGTAATAGTTATTAATATTATTAAAAAGGAAAAGTACTTATTGATTTCAAGCCCAGGGCTACCTACCATTTCCAGTCATGAATCTCTCCAGATACTCTTCCCAGGGACCAGGGACAGGTTCCAAATTATTCATTAAGTCAAAATGGTAATATGAGACTGCAACATCCTTGGCATTTCGAGCCAGATAAATCATCTGTGGGGAAAAAAAGAAGAAAAGCACATGGATTTAAAATCCATGAAATTAAAAACAGGAAAAATTAGAGAAAATTAATGAAACAAAAAGCTGTCTCTTTTTTTAAAAAAATGAACAAACTTGATAAACATCTAGCAAGACTAACAAAAAAGAAGACACAACTAACATCAAGAAAAAAACAGGAAGTATCACAACAAATCTTATAGCCATTAAAATTATAATGAGTATGAAAAGATGCTCCATATCACATGTCATCAGGGAAGTGAAAATTAAAGCAACAATGAGACACCACTCTATACTTATTAGAATGACCAATATCCAGAAAACTGGCACCAAATCCTGGTGAGGATGTTGAGCAACAGGAGCTCTCATTCATCGCTGGTGAGATTGCAAAAACGGTACTGTTACTTTGGAAGACATTTTGGCAGTTTCTTACAAAGCTAAACATAGTTTTACCTACAATCTGGCAATCGCAATGCTTGGTATTTATCCAAAGTTGAAAAATAAGGTCCACACAAAAAACTGCAAGTGGATGTATAGAGCAGCTTTATTCATAATTGCCAAAACGTGGAAGGAAACAAGATGTCCTTCAGTAGGTGAATGAATAAACTGGGATACATCCAGACAATGGAATATTATTCAGTACTAAAATGAAATGAGCTGTCAAGCCATGAAAAGGCATGGAAGAACCTCAAATTCATATTGCTAAGTAAAAGAATGCAATTTGAAAAAGCTACATACCATATGACAGAAGGTCATATAGTTAGACCTTCTATACATAGGTCTATGTATTTTTTATTGCCTCCATGAAAACTATGGAGACAATAAAAAAGATCAGTGGTTGCCAGGTTAGGAGGTGAGGGGGATGAATTGGTGGAGTACAGAAGATTTTTAGGGCAGCAAAATTACACTGTAGGATGCTATAATGGTATATATATGTCATTATACATTTGTCCAAATCCATTGAATGTACACCACCAAGAGGGAACCCTAATGTAAACTATGAACTTTAGGTGATTATGATGTGTCAAAGTAGGTTCATCAGTTGTAATAAATGCACCACTCTGGTGGGGGATGTTGATAATAGGTAGCTATGTAGGTATAGGGGCAGGGGATATTTGGGAAATCTCTGCCTTCCACTCAATTTTGCTGTGAACCTAAAATTGCTCTAAAAATAAAATTGCTGTAAAAAATACAGTCTGTTCAAAGAAAGAATAAGAAGAGAATTATGGGGGCACCTGGGTGGCTCAGTCAGTTAAGCGTCTGCCTTCATCTTAGGTCATGATCCCAGGGTCCTGGGATCTAGTCCTACGTCAGGCTTCCTGTTCAGCGGGGAGTTTGCTTCTCCCTCTCCCTTTGCCCCTCCCCCCTTGCTGTCTCTTACTCAAATAAGTAAATAAAATCTTTAAAAAATGAAGAGAATTATGAAACACTTTTCATTACAAAATTCCAAAACTTAGAATTCCTCACAATCACAAACTAGCAAAAGTCAGTTAAGTTGAAATAAACAATCAGAATAGTCCCACAAAGATTGAAGAAATTGAATTTCAAATTTCAAATTTCCCCAGAAGCAAATATCCAGGCACAAATATTTCACTGGAGAATATTACCAAATAATCAAATAAGAACTGACATCCTTATGTTGAGTTTTCAGAGAAGGATAGAATATCTAGGGATAGCTGGGGAATAATAGTAGCAATATTGTGCTGAGATGGGGATCCTGTTGCTACATACCTTTGGCAAACTTGATTATGTAGGTTTAGACTGAAATATATATATTTTTTAATTGAAGCACTTTCTTATGTAGCTCAGTTCTCATGGTATCAAACAAAACATTTGAGCAATTATTTACTATGTGCATGACTAAAGGGATAGGGTCACATTAAAAAATGACTTGCAGGGGCAACTGGGTGGCTCAGTCATTAAGCGTCTGCGTTTGGCTCAGGTCATGATCTCAGGGTCCTGAAGGTCATGATCTCAGGGTCCTGGGATTGAGCCCCGCATCGGGCTCCCTGCTCTGCGGGAAGCCTGCTTCTCCCTCTCCCACTCCCCCTGCTTGTGTTCCTTCTCTCACTGTGTCTCTTTCTATCAAATAAATAAATAAATAAATAAATAAATAAATAAATAAATAATAAATAAAATCTTTTAAAAAAATGACTTGCAGTGTAGAGTATACCTTGCAGTTGTTCTCCCAGAAAGACTTAGGAAGGAGATCAATTGGTAGATGCGTCTTCACAAGTCGCGGTGATGGATTCTTCTCTAATTGTTCTATTCCTGGGAAAATTTTAGTTTTATTTTAATACATTAGAGCCTTCAAGGAGCTTGCATTTCCTGATTTTCTCTGACCATTTAAAATATTTTCGAGCAGAATATAATGCTGCTAAATTTTGAACAAATCACAGGTATTATCTGGATTCTCAGAGGCAATATTGCATAATGGTTAAGGGCATAGTTGTGAGTTTAGCCTCCTTGGGTTCAAATCCTAAGTCTGTCACTTACTCATTGTGAGACATTTGAAAGTATGCTAGTCTCTGTGTTTCACTTTTTCTACCTCCAAAATGAAGGGTAGTAATATCAGCTTTAGCAATTTGGAGTTTTATCATACCTTGCATTATTATAAATCATTATGAAAATAGTTTCTGTTTCTCAAAGCGATATGGATAACTACCAATTCTCATATCAGCTATTGTTTTGCATCTGCTATTATGGTATAGACGTGTTACATTTGGAGAGCATCAGCTGTTGCACCTGCATTTTTTCATTATTTCCTCTATGTGTCAAATGTACATACATGCAAAATGAAAATGTTGTGTAATTTTTAGGTGTTAGCTGAACTCACCAAAGACACACAACTAATATGTGGGAGAATTTGGTTTCAAATCAAGTCATTGGATAAGGGGTTTGTCAACTTCCCTGAGACAGAAAATATCCATTTATTTTGTCTAGTCAGAGCTAGGATGATCCTAGGGGCTTGGATCTCACAAATAAGTGGCTTGGTCAGTCTGAAGGCACTTCTGGGATAAAGGCACACTCAGAATTCCTGACATAGACTAGGAAGAGTGGGGCAAACCCTTTTAATTTAACTATTCTTTTAATGCATTCAGTGGCCTTTATCATACCCCAGATATATCTTTTAAAGATGTCATATCCTATAGAGTCATCAACACCTAAAATCTCCTTCAGATTTCATATCCAATAAATCTTAGAGTCCTACGCATTTTTTTCACAATATTACTTAATATCCAGTCTAACCTCTAGATTACCTGTTAATCCTACATTACCTTCCCACCTTTTGCATACAAAGGCACACCTGCTCAAAATTGCATCTGACTCACTCATTTAAAACAATCTTAAGCTTCATTCGTTTACAAAAAGTTATTACATATGCTAAAAAGCCACTCAATCTCTATTAAAACATCCTTTTATTAAAATATTCTATGTAGGGGTGCCTGGGTGGCTCAGTCGTTAAGCGTCTGCCTTCGGCTCAGGTCACGATCCCAGGACCCTGGGATCGGCCCCTCGTTGGGCTCCCTGCTCCGCAGGAAGCCTGCTTCTCCCTCTCCCACTCCCCCTGCTTGTGTTCCCTCTCTCGCTGTGTCTCTCTCTGTCAAATAAATAAATAAAATCTTTAAAAAAAAATATTCTATGTAATGCTTATTTTTGTTTCAGTCTATTTACTTCTTTGTTTGTTGTCAGCTCCCATGCTTCTTCCCCGTCCCCACCCCCAAACACACACACTAGAATGGAGATTCCCCAAGAGCCAGGATGTAGCTCAATTTGAATGTTCTGTAGAGAACAATGCATAGCACATAGTTATATTAGTATGCAGTTGTATTAGGAAGAATCTCTTAATTTTAATGGGGATAGGGTTGACTGACTTAGGAAATAAAGATCAAGAATCCTAGTTAAGGGGCGCCTGGATCCTGGGATCGAGCCCCGCATCAGGCTCCTTGCTCAGCCGGGAGCCTGCTTCTCCCTCTCCCACTCCCCCTGCTTTTGTTCCCTCTCTAGCTGTCTCTCTCTCTATATCAAATAAATAAAATCTTTGGGGAAAAAAAAATCCTGGTTAAATTTGAATTTCAGATAACAACAGATACCTTTTAGTGTAAGTATCTTCCATGTAATATTTGGGATATACTTATGCTAAGTAAAATAGCTATTTATCTGAATTTCAAATTTAATTGGGTATCTTCAGTTTTATCTGGAAACATTAATTATACACCTATAAAATTCCACCAAGTATTTTATTATGCTACTACTAACCTGGTAACTACAGCCACTTTATCCAGCATAGAAATGAGAAATCATCATCTTCCACAACCCGCTATTCCTCAATGCCCATGACATGAACTTTTACATTTTTTTAATGACGTTTTCCCCTTATCTGTTGCTCCTCTTCATTCCCTCAACTTCACTGAAAGATTACCCAAACTCTAGGTTGTAATTGTTTTTCCATGTAAGGTCTTTAAATCAACCCTTTATTGCACAAATATGAATGTTAGGAATATGTAATAACATTACACACATTCATATTCAGGCTCCAGAGTAAATCTAAGTGACAATTTACCCTCTTTTACCTGCTGACTCTCACTTACTCGCTCTCTGGTGATGCTACACAGCCTCACTCTGCACCTTTAACCCCCATTTCCCACCAGTCATCCCTGACTCCCCCACCCCAATTACTTTGATTCTATCACTTTTTCATTTCCTACTTTTTTAATGGCTCTGGAGTCTTATCTCATTCTTGCACTCACTTTGTTTGCTTATCCCAGAATAATTATTTTAGCTCCAAGATTCATCATTTGCTCTGACTTCAGGCAACCACATGGAAGGAATGACACCCTCTCAGCTGGTTCTTCTCTGCCTATGGAAGTAAATAGCTCTGGTAGGAAAGGGAATTTAGATTCTGCTCTTTAAATTGAAATAACATTCACCACCATACTTCTGTCTTCTTATCCCAGGTTTCCAGCAGCATTTGAAGGCTAGGTCTCACTCCTTGAGCCCTTCTCACTTGCCTACCGGACACCACACTCCTGATTCTCTCTTAGATCACTGAATAGTTCTTGAAAACTACACGCCCTACATGATCTGTCCCTGTCTAGTCTCCAGTTGTTTTTTTATCTCACTTTTCCCCTTTCATTATTGTTGTTTGGTTCCTAGACTACACCAGGGTCTTTCTGTATCTAAGCCTTCATACCTAATACTCACCTTCATGAAATATGTTTTCTCCAACTATGTACATAGCTCTACATCTCAATTCAGAGTAGATATCCCTAAATATCCAATCTAAAGTAAACTCTCTTGTTGTTCCCTATTCTTTGGGTACATGAGCCTAAAAATATTCACATATTATTAGTTTATTTACTTATTTAATGGCATGATATTACTGCAAACTCCTTGAATTTATTAATCATTGAATTTACTAATCATTTTATATCTAGCCCATAGCACAGTGCATAATTCTTTGGAAGCACTCAATAAATATTTGTGGAATGAAATATGAATTGTATTAATAATAAATTTTATGTTTGAGAGGTGTTGGTACTTCTTTACTTACTTAACTACAGCAATGTCCTAAACTAGGAACTTATTAATCTAATCTACCACATTCTATACAACAAAAGTCAATAAAAAATAAGGAACATTTTTTAAGTTATTAACCAAATTTTTAGTTATTTTCTACAACAAAACTCTTTCATCTTAGGTCATCATACTTGGATATACAATGAATTAAACTACAGTTTCTCTATACATCTTGGTGATTGTACTGCTTACAAACTTCCATTTTATGTTACCAAGTTCACTCCATTTTCTTTGAATGTAAATCACAAATACAATAATTAATGTGCTATATAAATAATATAAGGAGGAGGCAAGATAGCAGAAGAGTAGGGGACCTCGTTTCATCTGGTCCCTTGAATTTAGTTGGATATCTATCAAACCATTCTGAACACCCACAAATTCAGCCTGAGATGTAAGAAAATATATCTAGAACTCTACAAGTAGAAAAGCAACTGCTTTTTGCAAGGTAGGAGGTATGGAGTCATGAATCTATGGGGAGATATTGGAAGATAAATGGAGCAGGAAGGGAGCCTCCATAAGCTGGTTACAGGAAAGTGATATAATACTGGACCACAAAATCGAACCCTTAGAAATCTGCTCCAGTGAGAGACATCCCTTTCTGAAAGGGGCTCAAGGGATAAAAAGGGCAGAATTCTAGGTAGGTCATTGTGGTCTCAGAATTCCAGATGACAGAACGAACAGGGGTGCCTGAACCAGTAGATGGCCCAAGCAGTGGAGCAGGGAAACTGGTTATGGTCAGCGAGCCCAGGAGGGGACTTTCAGCTCAGGTCACCATAAGCCCTGAGCAGGGCCAGTCGGGTGACCGCTCTCTGCCTGCACACTCTGAAAAGGACTGGGACTCACAGGCCATTTACCATTTCCTGGGAGGGGTGAAATGGCTGCGCCCACAACTGGGCAACAGCTCTCAGGGTGGCGGTGGCCCCAGAAAGGACAGTAGGGCGACACCCAGCCATGGCCTGGGAGCAGGGACAGGGTACATGTACAAGCCTGCAACCGCTCACAGTCCCAAAAGGTAGTGATGCTCGCAGGTCCCTGGGACTCCCTCTGGTGTGGCAGGGTGGATTACAGTGGGCTTGTACCACAAGAGTCTGCAGAGTTTGGCACACACAAAAGTAAGAACTGTTTGTCCCAGAGGGTTTATTGAAGAAGTGGGAACACGATCTTTCAGCTCTGAGCCAGAGATCTGGGCATGGCCATTTTTACTCTGATCCTCTAAAGAGGGGCAGAAAGCCTCCAGGGACAAAAGCCACACAGAGGACCAGCTTACACTGAGCCCAGCCCCCTGGCAAGGGATGGGGCAACTCTGCCAAGGCAAAGACACCTGAAGAGCAGCACAGCAGGCCCCTCCCCCAGAAAACAGACTGGAAGAAAGGTGGACAAGTTTATGGATCCCACAAGACTGTAAAATTCCAGTACCCGGGGAAAATAGTATATTAATCTCCCTGTGTTTTCTCACAATTCGTTTATCTTTCAGTCTAAAATTTTCCATTTCTTTTTTTTACCTTTTTCCCATTTCAACTAGATTCTTATTTTACCAACTTATGTTTTTAAGTCACTTTTTAACTTTTATCTTTTACATCTACATTTTATAGATATATGCTTCATTTTAGTCTTTTTTTTCCACTCTATTCAATTTTATTTGTATATATATAAGTTTTGCTTTCTTTGCAATTTTGGGATGTAGTGTCTAACACACAGATCAATATTCAATAAGGAACAAGTGGATCACCCTGCTTTGTCCACCCTATGAGATTATAGTCTCTCTCCCCACTTCCTTTTTTTTTGTTTTGTTTTGGTTTGGTTTGGTTTGGTTTGGTTTAGTTTGCTTTTCTGTTGTGGTTTCCAACCACTTCAGATTTGTCTAGGGTATATTTTGCTTGGGTCATGGTTTTTTTGGACTTTGCTCACTCACTTATCCTAGGCATGGGCAAAATGACTAGAAGGAGAAATTCACAACAAAAGAAAGAACCAGAGGCAATGTTCTCTGGCATAGAGATAATAGATATGGATATAAGTAAGATGTCAGAGATGGAATTCAGGATAGCAATTATACAGTTAATAGCTAGGCTTGAAAAAAGCATAAATGATGGTAGAGAATCTCTAAGGGCAGAAATGAGATCTAATCAGGCCAAACTTAAAAATGCTATAACTGAGATGCAGTCTAAATTGGATGCTCTAACAGCTAGAGTAAATGAGGCAGAAGAGAGAATAAGTGTTCCAGAGGACAGGCTGATGGAAAGGAAGAAAGTTGAGGAAAAAGAGAGAGAAAACTCAGAGCTCATGAAGGAAGTCTTCAAGAATTTAATGATGACCTGAAAAGAAAAAAAACTTAGAATTATTGGGGTGCCTGAGGGGGTGGGGTGCCAGAAGGCATATTTGATTCTCATAGGTATGTATGTAGTATATATAATTCTCATAGCTGAGAATTTCCCTAATCTGGGGAAGGAAACAAGCATTCATGTCCAAGAGGCAGAGGACCCCTCCCAAAATCAATAAAAATAGATCAATACCCCGATATATAATAGTGAAGCTTGCAAATTTTAGAGAAAAAGAAGCTATCCTGAGAGCAGCTTGGGAGAGGAGGTTCCTTACATATGGAGGCAGGAACATCAGAATAACATCAGACTTATACACAGAAACTTGGCAGGCCAGAAAGAGATGGGTTGATATACTCAGGATACTAAATGAGAAGAACATGCAGCCAAGAATACTTTATCCAGCAAGGCTGCCATTCAGAATGGAAGGAGAGACAAAGAGCTTCCAAGACAGACAGAAACTGAAAGAAGATGTGACCACCAATCCAGCCATACAAGAGATATTAAGGGGGATACTGTAAGTGAAGATGGACCCCGAGAGTAACATAGACCAGAAAGAAACAGAGACAAACTACAAAACAGGGACTTTACAAGCAATACAATGGCACTAAATTCATATCTTTCAATGGTTACTCTGAATGTAAATAGGCTAAATGCTCCAATCAAAAGACACGGGGTATCAGGTTGGATAAAAAAGCAAGATCCATCCATATGCTGTCTACAAGAGACTCATTTTAGATATAAAGACACCTCCAGACTGAAAGTGAGGTGGTGGAGAACTATTTACCACACTAATGGACCTCAAAAGAAAGCTGGGGTAGCAATCCTCATATCAGACAAATTAGACTTTAAACCAAACCCTGTAGTAAGAGATGTAGAGGTACACTATATCATCTTTAAAGGTTCTATCCAACACGAAGATCTAACAATTGTAAATATTTATGCCCCCAACATGGGAGAAGCCAATCATATAAACCAATTAATAACCAAAATAAAGAAACACTTTGATAATAATACATTAATAGTAGGGACTTCAACATCCCACTCACAGCAATGGACAGATCATCTAAGCAGATCAACAAAGAAACAAGGGCTTTGAATGACATGCTGGACCAGATGGACTTCACAGAGGTAGACAGAACACTCCATCCTAAAACAACAGAATACTCATTCTTCTCCAGTGCACATGGAACTTTCTCCAGAATAGATCACATACTGGTTCACAAATCAGTTCTCAACCAATACCAAAAGACTGAGATTATTCCCTGCATATTTTCAGACCACAATGCTTTGAAACTTGGACTCAATCATAAGAGGAAATTTGGAAGGAACTCTAGCACTTGGAGATTAAAGATCATCCTACTAAAGAATGAATGGGTCAACCAGGAAATTAAAGAAGAACTTAAAAAATTCATGGAAACTAATGAGAATGAAAACACATCAGTTCAAAACCTCTGGGATACAGCAAAGGCAGTCCTAAGGGAAGGACATTGAATTACAAGCCACTCTGAAAACTTAAAAAAATCCCAAAACACAAGCTACCCTTACACCTAAAGGACTCTGAGAAAGAGCAGGAAATAAAGCCTAAACCCAGCAGGAGAAGAGAAATAATGAAGATTAGAGCAGAAATCAATGAAATAGAAACCAGAAAAATAGTAGAACAGATCAACACAACTAGAAGCTGGTTCTTTGAAAGAATTAATAAGATCGATAAACCTCTGGCCAGACTTACCCAAAAGAAAAGAGAAAGGACCCAAATTAGTAAAATCATGAATGAAAGGGGAGAGATCATAACCAACACCAAGGAAATACAATTTTAAGAACATATTATGAGCAAGTATACACCAACAAATTAGGCAATCTGGAAGAAATGGATGCATTCCTGGAAATTTGTAAACTACCAAGACTGAAACAGGAAGAGGTAGAAAAACTGACAGACCAATAACCAGCAAGGAAATTGAAGCAGTAATCAAAAACCTCCCGAAAAACAAGAGTCCAGGGCCAGATGGCTTCCCAGGGGAACTCTACCAAACATTTAAGGAAGAACTAATACCTATTTCACTGAAGCTGTTTCAAAAAATAGAAATGGAAGGAAAACTTCCAAACTTGTTCTATGAGGCCAGCATTACCTTAATCCCCAAACCAGACAAATACCCTCAACAAAAAGGAGAATTACAGACCAATATCCCTGATGGATGCAAAAATTCTCACCAAGATACTAGCCAAGGGGATCCAATCCAATTAACAGGATTATTCATCACGACCAAGTGGGATTTATTCCTGGACTGCAAAGGTGGTTCAACATTCACAAATCAATCAACATGATAGATCACATTAATAAAAGAAAAAAGAACCATATCATCCTCTCAATTGATACAGAAAAAGCATTTGACAAAATACAGCATCCTTTCTTGATTAAAACTCTTCAAAGCATAGGGATAAAGGGAACACACCTCAATATCATAAAAACCATCTATGAAAAGCCCACAGCAAATGTCATTCTCAGTGGGGAAAAACTGATAGCTTTTCCCTTAAGATCAGGAACACGACAGGGATGCCCACTCTCACCACTTTTGTTCAACATAGTACTAGAAGTCCTGACCTCAGCAATCATCTAACAAAAAGAAATAAAAGGCATTCAAATTTGCAAAGAAGAAGTCAAACTCTCGTTCTTTGATGATTTCATGATACTTTATTTGGAAAACCCAAAACACTTCACTCCAAAATTGCTAGAACTCATACAGGAACTCAGCAACATGGCAGGATAAAAAAATCAATGCACAGAAATCAGTTGCATTTTTATACACTAACAAAGTGACAGAAGAAAGAAAAATTAAGGAATCGATCCCATTTACAATTGCACCAAAAACCATAAGATACCTAGGAATAAACCTAACCAAAGAGGGAAAGCATCTGTACTCTAGAAACTACAGAACACTTATGAAAGAAATTGAGGAAGACACAAAGAGATGGAAAAACATTCCATGATCATGGATTGGAAGAATAAACATTGTGAAAATGTCTATGCTGCCCAGAACAATCTACACACTCAACTCTATGGTCAACTAATCTTTGACAAAGCAGGAAAGAATATCCAATGGAAAAAAGACAGTTTCTTCAATAAATGACGCTGGGAAAATTGGACAGCCATATGCAGAAGAATGAAACTGAACCACTTCCTTATACCACACACAAAAATAGACTCAAAATGGATGAAAGACCTAAATGTGAGACAGGAATCCATCAAAATCCTTGAGGAGAACACAGGCAACAACCTCTTCGACCTCAGCCACAGCAACTTCTTCCTAGAAACATCACCAAAGGCAAGGAAAGCAAGGGCAAAAATGAACTATTGGGACTTAAGATTAAACACTTCTGCATGGCAAAGGAAACAGTCAATAAAACTAAAAGGCAACCTATGGAATGGGAGGAGATGTTTGCAAATGACATTACAGGTAAAGGTCTGGTATCCAAGATCTATAAAGAACTTATCAAACTCAACATCCACAAAACAAATAATCCAGTCAAGAAACAGGCAGAAGACATGAACAGATACTTCTCCAAAGAAGACATCCAAATGGCCAATAGACACTTGAAAAAATGCTCCACATCACTTGTCATCAGGGAAATACAAATCAAAACCACAATGAGATACCACCTTACACCATTTAGAACAGCTAAAATTAATAAGACAGGGAACAACAAATGTTGGCAAGGATGTGGAGAAAGGGGAACCCCCTTACACTGTTGGTGGGAATGCGAGCTGGTGCAGCCACTCTGGAAAACAGATCGATAAACCTCTGGCCAGACTTATCCAAAAGAAAAGAGAAAGGACCCAAATTAGTAAAATCATGAATGAAAGGGGAGAGATCACAACCAACACCAAGGAAATACAATTTTAAGAACATATTATGAGCAAGTATACGCCAACAAATTAGGCAATCTTCTTGAGACAACTCAAGAAGTTGAAAATAGAGCTACTCTACAACCCAGCAATTGCACTACTAGATATTTACCCCAAAGATACAGATGTAGTGAAAAGACGGGCCATATGCACCCCAATGTTCATAGCAGCAATGTCCACAATAGCCAAACTGTGGAAGTAGCCGAGATGTCCTTCAACAGATGAATGGATAAAGAAGATGTGGTTCATATATACAATGGAATATTACTCAGCCGTCAGAGGGGATGAATACCTATCATTTACATTGACATGGATGGAACTGGAGGGTATTATGCTAAGTGAAATAAGTCAATCAGAGAAAGACAATTATCGTATGGTTTCACTCATACGTTGAATATAAGAAGTATTGCAGAGGATGATAGGGGAAGGGAGGGAAAACTGAATGGGAGGAAATCAGAGAGGGAGACAAACCATGAGAGACTCTTGACTCGGGGAAACAAACAGGACTGCTGGAGGGGAAGTGGGTATGGGTTGGGGGAATTAGGTGATGGGTGTTAAGGAGGGCATGTGATGTGATGAGCACCGGGTGTTATAAGCAACTAATGAATCATTGAACACTACATCGAGAACTAATGTTGGCTAACTGAAATTAAATTAAAAAGAAAATCTGGTTTTGAATTTAAAAAAATAATAAAAATTTAAAAAATAATAATATTAAAAATTATAATTCTCAAGTAGTTTAAAATTACCTGAAGTTCTTAGTCCAGGGATGGCCATTTCCAACATTGGAACTTTAACTGTTATAACATCCCGCTTACATTTTTCAATATCTCCATTATTTAGAACCATGTCCACAATTTCACTAACCCAAGTGGTACCTGTAGTGAAAGACAACATTTTTTTGTAACCATCACTTGAATCTGGGGGCAAAAGTCCCTACAGGTAGTCTGCCATCTTAATACATTCTATTAGAAACTTAATTCTGCAATTTCCCTTTCTGTGCCCCAAATGCTCATTTTATTTTTATTTATTTATTTATTATTATTATTATTATTTTTTAAGATTTTATTTATTTGCGAGAGAGATGATGAGAGACAGAGAGCATGAGAGGGAGGAGGGTCAGAGGGAGAAGCAGACTCCCTGCTGAGCAGGGAGCCTGATGTGGGACTCGATCTCAGGACTCCAGGATCATGACCTGAGCCGAAGGCAGTCGCTTAACCAACTGAGCCACCCAGGCGCCCCCAAATGCTCATTTTAAATTAACTCAAAAGTACACGGCTAGACTGACTGATAGGAATATTAATTTTATGTAGGATGATAATGATTTTAGAGAGAGAAGCTGATTTTCAAGGAACAAAGACTGAAGCCAGATCTGCATCTGTCAGTCCACAAAACTCACCTGATTTGGGGTAAGTGGCTATCACAATGTCATCTGGCCTGCTGTGGAACTCTTCAATCCTTTCCCAGTTGTTTGCAAAAGCGTAGGTCAGGGGATAGCCATGAATGATCTTCAGATTTTTTCTCAGGAGATCTTTTGGGGAAATCATTTTTGTACCAGGTTGTACAAATACTTCATAGAATATTTTCTGACAATCCAATCATGGGAAAATAAAGAAGATCAAAATCAGAAGCTGAATAACTAATGCTATTCTTAAGACACTGTTACTTGATATAAAGTGAAATTGACCTTTAACACTCAGCACGCAGAGATCTAAATACAAAGGGCATTTTTGTGTTTATGAAGTTGTAGATTGCAAGTGCAGCAACTGGCTCAGTGACAAGCAGTACAAAGGTCTTTACTGGAAGCTTTTTACAGAAATGAAACTACACATCTTAGAATTGAAAATCAGATTTTACAGAAATATGCTAAGAATTATCTGGACTTAAAGCAAAATGAAACTTCCACTCATCTTTACACTTTAGTTGTACCTCATTTTTCTTTTTAGGAAATCCATTCTTTCTTACCTTTGTTCTTCTGTACGTAACACATGTGTTTTATCTGTCTGCTTCTAAGATTTTCTTTTTAAATTTTTTTTTTAGTGTAGTTGACACACAATGTTGCATTATTTCAGGTGTACAACATAGTGATTCAGCTTCTCTATACTTAGCTATGTTCCTCAGAGGTGTAGCTACCATCTGTCACTGTACAACATTATTATAATATCACTGATTATATTCTCTATGCTGGGCCTTATATTCCTGTGACTAAGATTTTCTTTTTTTCTATATCACTGATTTTGAGCAATGGAATTATGATGTGCCTTGGTGTGGTCATTTTCACAAGTTTTGTGTGTGTGTGTATGTTTCAGATTTATTGAGCTTCTTGGAATTGTGGGTTTACAATCATTTCTTCAAATAATTTTTCTCTTTCCTTCTGAGACCCCAGGTCACATACAGTTATTCATAGCTCACTGATGCTTTATTCATTTTTAACAATCTTTTTCTCCCTTTATGTTTCATTTTGAATAACATCTATTGCTATGCCTTCATGTTCACTAACCTTTCCTTCTGCAATGTGTAATCTGATGTTAATCCCACCTATTGCATTTTTACCTCAGATGTAGTTTCCACCTCTAGAATATCATTTTGGAAATGATTATATTTTTATTGTCTCAACTTTTGATGCATATTGAATACAGTTATAGTGACTGTTTTAAGGCCTTTATTTGCTAATTCTAACATCATGTTAGTTCTAGGTTGCTTTCAATTGAATAATTTTTTTAAATTATGGTTTCTTTTTTTCTGCCTCTTTGCATGCTTGATATTTTTTTATTGGGTGTCTGCTATCGTCTCCTTGAAGTGTGGCCTGGGAGTTCCTTCAAGGCAGTAATCTGGGTAAATCATATGGTTCAATTTTTGTTTGTTTGTTTCCTATCCACTATCTTTCATTTGGTTCCTTCATGCAAAACAGTAAATCTAGTTCCTGTTACTCCATCTCGCTTAGAAACTACAATGGTTAATTTTATGGATAGACTTGACTGCACCATGAGATACCCAGATATTTGCTTAAATATTATTCTGAGTATTTCTGTGAGAGTGTTTTTTGGATGACATTAATATTTAAATTGGTATACTGACTAAAGCCGATTGCCCTTCTTAAAGTTAAAGGCCTGGATAGAACAAAAAGGCTGACCATCCCCCAAATAAGAGAGAATGCGTCTTGCCTAACAATCTTTGAATTGACATCAGGCTTTTTCCTGTCTTCACAGTGGTACTAAAACATTGACTTTTCCTGAGTCTTGTACCTGACAGCTTTCAAACTAAAACACCATCAGCTCTCCTGGTTCTTAGGCCTTTAGTCTCAGACTGGAACTAAATCATCAGCTGTGCTGGGTCTCCAACTTGCCAACTTATCTTGCTGGATCTCCAATTTGCCTGCCTGTAAAACTACATAAACCAATTAGGTATAATAAATCTCTTTATATATACATATATAATGTACATGTGTACATTATATACATTATATTATAATGTACATATGTATATATAATAAAAATTGCTTTGCAAACTCTTTGATTAGTAACTATTCTAATCTTAAGCATACTAATAATACTAACTCTGAATTAGAATCTCATTGCTCTTCTAAATCTTCCAAAATTTTTGAGTCCTGGGAGGAGACTACATTATTATTCTCTGTTCTCTAGAGAAACAGAACCAATATTATATATATGTTTGGAGAGAAATTATTATGAAGAATTGGCTCATGCAATTATGAAGACTGAAAATTCCCCGGATCTGTAGATGGCAAACTGGAAACCCAGGATTGCTAATGTTTAGTTCTAATCTGAAGGCCAGCAAGTTTGAGACCCAAGAACAACCAACTCTTCAGTTTGAGTGTGAAGGCAGAAAAAAACTGATGTCTCATCTAAGACAGTCAGACAGGATGAATTCTCCCCCATTCCCAGGAAGGTCAGCCTTTTTGTTCTATTCAGGCTTTCAACTGATTGGATAAGGCCCATTCTCATTAGAAAAGGCAATCTGCTTTATTCAGTCTACTAATTTAAATGTTAATTTCATTCAGAAATACCCTCACAAACCTAGAATAATGTTTGACCAAATATCTGGGTTCCCTGTGGCCCAATCAAGTTGACACATAAAATTGGCCATCACGGAGAGCTATTCATTGTTTATTTTTTCCACTTCATCTCCACTGAACTTTGTAAGTGAAACTCTAACTGCTTTAACCACTGTTCCTGATTTTACAACTCTCCCTCCACACACACAGAATGTAAACATCCTAGAAATAGATGGAAATGTAAAATGTAGAAGTTATAAGATCCTTCATAATCTATTGTTCCATTTATTTCAGAGAATCTGTCAATCAACAATAATACGTAATATATACTACATATGAATAGCGTTTTAATTAATAACCATCTGAATTATACAATATCTTAGATGAACTCTTATTGCTGCTAGTAAAATAACTATAACTGGACTTCAAAGATTGCCAGCCAGAGGTTTTATCACGTAAATATTTTGTAAGTAATTTGGTGATTCCAAAATTCCTTGATGGTACTTTAAACAGTGACTGTACTTATTAAGCTCTCAATATTTACTTGTATAATGGGAGCTACAAACAAAATCCCTAATTTAAAAGCTAGCTGCTGCTTAAACTGTTATCCCTAAAATAAGTTTGTATAGAAAGAGGTATGTTTTTTATTAGGAAAACCTTGTTAATACAACAGCCTGATGTTTTAGAGGCAACTCTTCCACACACCCCCTAAAAAACAGTCTAGAAGAGAGAAATCTGGACAAAGATTTCTTCATTTTACATTGTAAGGCATGCATTATATATCATAATTTTATATCTTATAGTTAATAGGTATGCACACAAAAATGTGTCTTTTTGTTTCCCCAGGAAAAGTTGTTATTAAATCATGGGTTTGTCTTTAAACATATGTCATCTTATGTGAGAAAAACAGTAAAAATAGTTAGAATTTTGCATCTTTATTACTCCTCATAAAGTAAAAGAGCTGGGTCCTTCAGAGACCTGAAGAAGAGTATATTGATGGAAAAGCAGATGCATGGGTAGACACACATAAATTTAGAGAAGGCAAGATCCTGAGGTGAAATGCTGATGAAAGCTGAGTGGCCAGGGCATTTTAGGAAAATTATATTAAGAATTCCATATTAAATTGTTGCCTTCTGTAAGCTTCTTAATTATCTTCTATTTTGTAGTAAATGTCTGGTTGCCTTCGCAGTCCCTTGTTAGTGAAGGGGCAGAGTCCAGTAGAAGAAATTCTCCAGCATGAGTTACTGTGGAATATGTCAGCAGCCTCAGGAAAGGAATAAATAATATGGTTGGTCAGGAACCCAGCAGAAGCAGGAAGTGCAAAGAAGTGAAATTAAGTCTGTAAGCTCTGTAGTTGGAATGAAGCAGATGTTGAATGAACTGAAAGAGTGAATGATTGAACCTGCATGTCCCACTCAGAATCTTCTAAGATCTTGGGGATAGTGTTACTTCCCAGTTTGAATATACATATATAAGAATGAGTGACAGCAGAAGTCAACATAGTATATTTGGGTATTAGACCTGAGTTACATACAATAAATGAAACAGTTTTCCTTGAAACATTTTGTTCTACTAATTTCTTAGCTAATTGTTTCTTCCCAGATTATATAAGGGTAAATATTGATCCCAAATATCATTTGGATGCTTTTTTTTTTTTTAATTGAGGAAAATAAGTGAGGCTCTCTTTTTCTTCTTTGGCTCCAGAATATAAAATTTAGTAGTGGTATAATTGCACTAACCAACTCTTATTATACATACAGATTATTAGGGGAAAGCAAATAAATATTGAGGACACAGTTCCCATTTTTATACTATCTGCTACAAATCATGTGGACAAATTTGTTCCCCACTTAGTGGGGGGTTAACATTATTTTATACATTTATAACATCATTCCTGGGTCCATTCATGTCTTCACTCATCCTTTTTCATTTCTTTATTAATTTTGATTTATTTGTACTATTGTTTTATATTTATATAATCAATTCACTATTGCTATTCAAATACAGTTCATGTACAAGCACCATGTGCTATTGGCATTACCTGAGAGCTTGTTAGAAATGCAACATCTCAGGCCCCAAACCAGAATCAGAATTTATATCTTAACAAAGTCCCCAAGTAATTAGCATGCTCAAGAAAAATGGGAAGTATGACTTTAAGCCACTTTTCATCTACTCTCTATAGGGTGTATATAAATGATTTATCAAAATGAATTAACGTCTTCTAGAAAATAAATGGTATTGACTGTGCTACCCACCCTGATGATAAGTCTTACTTCCATTTTGTGGATGAGATTAAGGAACAAGTTCAGAGAGTCTGCTCAAAGACACATGACAAGTGAGTGGCAACCAGAAATAGATGAGTTTCCCCAGTTCTGAGCACTTGGTCATATCACAAATCTACTGTGGGTAGGCCTGCACCAGAGTCGAAGTGTCTGTGATCTTCTCTCATCCAAATCAGGGTGTTCACACTTTGTAAGGAAATTTTACTTTGACAAAGCAAACTTCCTCTGACAAACACCTCAAGCTTTTCATGCTGCAAAAATGTTGTCAGAGAAGCATGGATATGAGTAACAAAATGAAAGTAAGGCAGCTGATTCTGAATACATCCTAGTCACATCTGGGAAGTGGGTGTAACCAATTTAGGAATCTGAGACTAGTAGTCCTGAATTGCACTTCTTGTTGTGACCCATGGATGATGATGAGTTCAGAATCACACGGGAAGATGGATGCAGGGGGTAAGGCTGGAAGACATAACATAACGAATGTCACTGAACCAGATACCCTGAAGAGTGACTTCTAAAATCATAAAAATTAGTTTATAAAAATCTTTTAAATCCTACCAAAAACTTAGAATTTTATGTGGTTATATATGAGAGCCTACATGACACCACAGGTCTTCCTAGTTGAGTGATAGGCTGAAAATTACAATGTCTAGAATTGGCTTCTAAAAAGATCAATGATAAAAAAAGAGAAAAATGAAAAACAACACCCCTCTTAGGAGAAACTAACCGAGATATCTGACATTAAAACCTAATGGTTGGGGCACCTGGATGGCTCAGTGGGTTAGGTGTCTGCTTTCGGCTCAGGTCATGATCCCAGCATCCTGGGATCGAGCCCCATGTCTGTCTCCCCGCTCAGTGGGGAGTCTGTTTCTCCCTCTGCCCCTGGCCCTGCTTGTGCTCTCTCTCTCTCTCTTTCTTTCCCTCTCTCTCAAATAAATAAATAAAATCTTTTAAAAAATTATAAAAATAAATTAAAAAATAAAATTGAATGGTTCTTTTAATGAGAAAAGAATATTTCTTCCATTTATTTCACTCTAATAAAGTCCAGCTTTATTCCTTTATGAGGCTTACAGTTTCATACGAAAACCCCCAATACTGGCATGCTTCAGAAGAGTCCAGTTGAACCTAGAAAAATAAAAGTGATCACGGAAAGCCTGATAGATTGTGCACAGCATAAACAACAATACCGAGTTTCCTGTGGGAAAATTGGAATTAGGCAAAAGTATTTAAATTGCAAGCATGTGTTCAAAGCAGAAATCACTGCAGAAGCCCAAAATGCTCTGCAGATGCCAGACAAAAACTTCAAGAAAAGAGATTTTAAAAAGCAGATTTTACCTCACGCTTTAGTCTCCGCTTTCAGTTTTCATTTTCAGCCAGTGGTATTGGTGCTGACAAGAACCCTGGGATGGAGGTGGTGGTAGTCCCAGGAGGGCAGGGCGGGGGGAGACTGGGAGGCTCACTTCTGTCTCCGGGAGAAAAGTCAGTTCCGGATTTGATCTGAAGGTAGTAGTCAGTGACTTTACAGGCAGTTAAGATATAAAAAGGTTGACCCATCCACACATACATGCACACAGAGGCAGCACTGCTGTTTCAACAGCTGCTGCAGCCGGGAAGGCCTGAGAAGGAAATGGATCAGGGTGGTGGCCAGAGGCAAGCACAGTCAGAGGGCCTGGACTTGAAGGTTTCCCCAGGGTTTCAAAGGGTCTGAGAGAAATGCCTAGGGGAAGGATCTGAAGCATCCGTGTACGGAAGCCTGTTGCTTCTCTGCAGTTTGTAGGAATGTCTTCTAATAACTTTGATCATGATAAAAAGTCATTGTGTGTGAGTGTGTCTGTGTGTGTTTGTGTGTGTGTGTGTGTGTGTGTGTTCATCCGGAAGAAACCGAGGTTTCCAATGTCACGGAAAGGGCAAATATATACAAACATTTACTAAAGATAATACTAAACAATTTCCATTTCAGCAAGTGGAAACAGGGTAGAACTGATGGTTTCTGTCACTCTAATCATTTCTACAACCTCTCAGTATGTTGTTTTGTTGTTGTTGTTTTTATTTTTTTTGTAAGCTGAGTCACATATACACAAAGAAGGATTAAACAACAAGCTTGTGTGTGGAGGGGAAGAAACTTTGCCCCAGAAATATGCTCCTGTTCTCTACCCCTGTTATTTCAGCCACCCTGTGAGATCCTCTTACGGTCTAGTTGCAGCATCAATCCTTTAGGTGAGGGCCCTTAACAAGACAGATCCCACTATCTGTACGCAGCGCTTGCCCAGCCCTTGCCGTGGAGATCATACCTGTGCAGAGCTGGCAAATACAGAAAAGCCCAGAAGGAAACTAGCATGTTCTTTAAGACCCTCCATTTTACTTACAGATCTTTAAGGACATTTTAAAAACGTGTTTGTGTCTTTAAAACATGTTGCCAACGAATTCCTAGTTTTCTCTGAGAGCTGGTGTTGTTTCATTTTTGGTTTGTGTGGAGGGTAGGAGTGTGTGAAAGAACAGAGAGAAAAAATGTTTATGTGCATGGGGTATGGTGCATCAGGTTCACAAATCTGGAGAACATCGAGACTGAGCGTAGTGATGCTAATCTGGCTCTCTTTGATTAGGGATCCTGAACTGTTGATTTTTCTGAGATGTTCTCTGAGCTAGTTTGTCCATTTTTGTATGATTTTGTGACTCTAAACTAAGGTTAGGATTTTATTTTTCCTTTTGATGACACACATTGTGCATAAAGCCACTGACTCCCACAAATCACCTTCCCTTCCTGCCAAGCTTCATGTAATCAAATGACACGTTCCAAAGATACAGGATCAACACAGTTCTTCCACGTGCAGCAGTGGACCACCAAAAACAAATGCTCATGTCATTTTACTTTCAATTAGGTGTACAGATCCATGATTGAAAATGAATTTTTGCTGTTAGTTAAAAACCAACTACATAGGCAAGATAATAATGGATATCTAGACTGCCTGGAATCAGGCAAAACTTAGAGAGCTGTGGAATTATACCTCAGGAATTACAGGAATTGTACCTTCATTTCTTAAATGAACTTATAGGTGAAATAGCTGATGGCACTATCCCAGCTGCAATTAGTGAAGCTATGGAAAACGACATCAGGCACATGGAAAGCAGTGGGAGGAGCAAGAGGATGGTCTACAGACCCAGACTCCCTGGGCTTTAAATCTCCAGCTCAGTAATCCACCAGTTTTGTGAATAAGGCCACCATTTCAACCTCTCTGTGCCTCCATTGTTCCATTGGGATGGAGAATGCCATCTTTTTTAGCTTTAATTGTAGGAAAATACACATCATATAAAATTTACTATCTTAACTTATTTATTATTTATTTATTTATTTATGAGAGAGAGGAGGGGCAGAAGGGGAGAGAGAGAGAGAGAATCTCAAGCAGGCTCCATGTCCAGGGCAGAGTCCAATGTGGTGCTTAATCTCATGACCCTGAGATCATGATCTGAATGTAAATGAAGAGTCTGATGCTTAACCGACTGAGCCACCTAGACACCCCTTAACCATTTTAAAATGTACAGTTCAGGAGTATTAAGTATATTCACATTGCAGTGTAACCAATGTCCAGAAATTTTATCTTACAAAACTGAAACTCTATACCCATGAAAAAACAGTTCTCCATTTCCCCCTCCCTAAGGCTCTGGCCTACTCTTCAATCTGTTTCTATGAATTTGACTACTCTAGATACTTCATGTGAGTGGAATCATACAATAGTTGTCTTTTTGTGATTGACTTAATTCACTTAGTATAATGTGCTCAAAATTCATTTATATTGTAGCATGTGTCAGAATTCTCTTCCTTGTTAAAGCTGAATAATATTCTATTGTATGTATAAATCACATTTTGTTATCCATATCCACATCAAGTTATCCATTGATGAACACTTGGTCTGCTTTTGTCTTTTGCTTACCATGAATAATGCTGCTATGAACATGGGTGTGCAAATTTTTCTTTGAAATTCTGCTTTCAATTCTTTTGGATCTATACCCAGAAATAGAATTGCTGTATCGTATGGTAATAAATATTTAAAAGTTTTTGAAGAGCCACCAGACTATTTTCAGTAACATCTATACCATTTTACGTTTCCACTAACAATGCACAAGGGTGCTAATTTCTCTACATAGTTCTTCTGATTATTAAATGAGTTAACACAATCAACATGCTTAGAATCAATCCTGGCAATGACATCTTTCCAAAAAACTTTATTATTATTAACATGTTTGTTAAAAATTCAGCATTTCTTATTACAGAGATACAAATGAGTTGAAACCTTGGTATCTGTCCTGTGAGAAATTTCTAAATAATACCTAATATAATCATACTACCAGCAGCATATAAAATCCAATCATATGAAGCTTAAAGGAAAAAAAATCACCTGAATTTTTTGTAATGTGAAAGAGAATTCAGGCTTAGTATCAATACAAGAGAAAACAAATTCTAAAAGAACAAATTAAAAGTTGCTTAAGTATTACTTGAAGTCCACATTAGAATTATCTTATGAGTTCATGCATCATAGGATTATAAGGAAATGGTTAGACTCCATGCTGTAGACATGGGCCACGCTGTGGGACAGCAAAGAGAAAGGTGTGGTAATTAGCTTAGTTTATTGTGTCAAATATATGAGAAGAAAAGAGTACTGGTAAAGAAATTTTCCACATAATAATTAGGATTTTGTTATTCTTGTTTGTATGTTTATTTTCATAAGAAGTGTACAAACCAATAAGTGTGTGTACATTTGTACTGATGTAATGAGGTTTTGTACAGAAACCAAACTCTGTGAGTGGGAGCTTTCATCAAAACCACATGCACACTGCACCAACGTCCACATACATAGATTTTAAGACAAAATGATAATATTTAAAGACATTTTATTCTTGGCATACATGATTTGGGCTCTGCTTCTAAACTTGCCCTCTTTCCTCTTCCCATACCTAGGATCACATTTACCTTTGTCTTTTGTTAGAGGATCTTCTATATTAACTTTGAAAAGGGACGGTAAGTCTGGAATTGCAAAAGCAAATACCTATGAATAGGGTGACCTATAATTTATCATCCAAACCAAGATACTTTGGAGACAAAGGGAAGACTATGAATAATTAGGTGGGACAAATGTATAAACTGAGTCTGTCCCAGACAAACTGGAAAAATGAGTCACCCATGCATTCATAGACAGTTTGTGAAACAGCTTGAGATTAAGAAAAACAACAGTTCAAGCAAGATAATAAACTAATATTTGATCTCTGGAGTGGGAGAATAATATGATGATGATGCTGGAGGAGCTAAGGTCCAGCATGTCTTGCCATGAAGAAAAAGAGGGCAACATTTTTTGAGATCTAGATTCTTTTTGTAAAGTGTCCAAATGCTAAATGTTCAAGTACTGACAACCAACTACATGCACCAAATACATAAACACTTTCGTATGGCACATGGCAAAGAATGCAATTTGCAAACTTTGGCACTAGGTGTTAATTTCAGAAGAACTCTACTTAGATGTGCATGGATTGCCTAGGAGCTACATTGTCAATGAACTCATCAAACTCCAATCAGTACATACTAACAATTGAAAAGCAACCTAAGTCAGAGATTCTTAAATTTTAGCATGCTTCAGAATGATATTGGAGGGCTTGATAAAATGCAGATTACTAGGTCCCAGTCCCCAGTCTCCAGGGTGGAGCCTAGAATTTGTAATTCAAACAAACTCCATTGATGTTTGAAGACCATACTGGTTTGAAGACCATACTTTTAAGAACCATGAATAAAAATTTGCTCTTGCTTTCAAGGAGATACTAGTATTCTATGGTCAATTCATTCATTAATCCATCTATCCATTCATTGATTTATTTAGTTTCCAAAACTATCATGTCCTAGACACTATATTAGGAAAAAAAGAAAGGCATTGTGTTTGCCCTGCTGATTTATAAATAATTATCGATTTAGGGCATTCTAAATCTGTTAGTAACTCAAATTTTACCTATGAGGTTCAGAGATTCTAAATCATTTGGCTAAGGTCTTACAAATACTGGGTAACAAATCAGCTTCAGAAAACAACTTGTGACTTCCAAGTCATGTAGGCTTAAGTAATGGAGATGGAAGAGAGATTAAGAAAGATTTGTGGAAAAGATTCACAGTGGATGCATTCCTTTTTCCTTGAAATTGGTCCTGTGTATACATCAACCACTCTAAACAGAAGTATTTGAGAAGTTTAGATTCTTTCAGTGCCACTGCCTAATAAAATAAGTAAGTAAAAAAATAAATCAATGAGGTGTTATAAATATTAGGAAATTTGTTTATGGCAGGTGGGAAAGAAAAAATTTGAGAGGCACTTATGTATAATATTTGCTTTTTTCTATTTATGAAGGTAATAATATTTGCATACTGCAAAATAACTCTAGAAGATACAGAAAATATGGACTTAAATTTGTTCTAAAATTCACCTACAGGAACAATCACTATTAGTATTTGGGTATTTAAAGAATATTCTAGGGGCGCCTGGGTGGCTCAGTCGTTAAGCGTCTGCCTTCGGCTCAGGTCATGATCCCAGGGTCCTGGGATGGAGCCCCGCATCGGGCTCCCTGCTCCGCGGGAAGCCTGCTTCTCCCTTTCCCACTCCCACTGCTTGTGTTCCCTCTCTTGCTGTGTCTCTCTCTGTCAAATAAATAAATTCAATCTTATAAAAATTCCCCCCCAATGAAATTATATTATACACAGCAGTTTAAGATGAATTTTACTTTTTTTTTTTTTTTTTAGAAAGAGAGAGAGAGAGAGACTGAGTGCATGTCCGGTGGGGAGGGGAGGGGCAGAGGGAGAGGGAGAGAATCCTAAGCAGTCTCACGCTGAGCGCAAAACCTGACATGGGTCTCCATCTCAGGACCCTGAGGTCATGACCTGAGCCGAAATCAAGAGTCAGACGCTTAACTGACTGAGCCACCCAGGTGCCCCTAATTTTACTATTAAGAAAAATTATTTCTTCAGAAACGTTTTGGAAGCAGAATCAAAGGTATGTACTTTGTAAAGTTTGTACCAATTTAAATACTCATCAGCAGAATACCAATGCACCTTTTATCCATCCTAGTGACCAACATTTGATATGGCAAAACTTTATGAGATTGTATAATCTTATAGGCAAAAATTGTCAGTCATCTCATTGTTTTAGTTGGCATTTCCTTACTTATATCAGAGCTTGACTTTTTTTTTATACTATCCTGATTTAATGTTGTTTTTAAGGGGGTGGGTAAACTTAATTAATCTTTTCCCATTTTTCTATTAAAATATTTATGTTCTAATCATTTTAAGAGCTCTTCATATATTAAGGACCGTAATCATTTTTCTTCCGTAAATAGAACAAATATTTCCCAAACTTGTCATTTTAATTATTTCTTTTCTTGACAGGAATTGTGGCATGCAATTTACCTTTGCATAATATCTTAGTATTTATTAATAAATTTCAGTTTTTTGTTACTTATCTTATAAGAAGGTAAGTTCCTTGAAGACAAAGAATGTGTCTTATGCTTTAAAAAATTGCATATGCAGGGCATATGCAAGGCAATTACAAAGAAATGCTGAATACGTACTTGCTTTTTATATATCAGCATGGGTAAGGAAAAGAGCCTCTAAATTGTAGCCACACAAGCTTATGATGACCGCAGTGCGTGGTATTCTTTACTGCATATTTTATTTTTTATTTTTATTTTTATTTTTTTTTATGTTTTAAAGATTTTATTTATTTATTTGACAGAGAGAATGAGAGAGCACAAGCAGGGGGAGCAGTAGAGGGAGAGAGAGAAGCAGGCTCCCTGCCAAGCAGGGAGCCCGATGCGGGGCTCAACCCAGGACCCTGAGATCATGACCTGAGCCGAAGGCAGACGCTTAACCATCTGAGCCAATCAGGCGCCCTCTTTACTGCATATTTTAAAAGACAATATTCTCAAATTGTGAACCTAGTAATACTGAATAAATGTTTCAAAATTTTTAAAAAATTTTTAAAAATTTTATTTATTTATTTGACAGAGAGAGAGAGCGCCCAAGCTTGAAAAGGGGGGAGGGGCAGAAGGAGAGATTGAGAAGCAGACTCCCTGCTGAGCAGGAAGCCCCCCAAGCGTCAAGGGGCTGGATCCCAGGACCCTGAGATCATGACCTGAGCCGAAGGCAGATGCTTAACTGACTGAGCCACCCAGGCACCCTAAATGTTCTAAATTTTTTAAAGAGCAAGTTCAAAAATGGAAAGTGAGAGGAAATGTTAGAACTGGAAATGCTATTTTCATGACACTTAACTCAGGGTAATGACAGTTTTTCTCAGATTATGTTTTTCCTAGTTTCCTTTTAAATTCTGATCACATTTGTTTTTATTTTCCTTATCTAAGAGTGTACAATTTAATATTCTAATATCTATGTTCCTCAATTTCTTTGTTTTTATACTAGTGGTTTCTGCATGTATATTTTTCTCAGTTACCATTCTTACAAATGTGTGAGTCCAAAGGAGAAGCCAGTCTTTTGTGCAACTTTTGCTTCCATGTAAATTATTGGGCATAGGGCCATCTTTTTCTTTTCATGATAGAAATAATGGTAAGAGTCACTTCCTTGAAATTCCTTGTGTCATCATAGCTCATCTACCTGAGAAGGCAGGGATTAGGATGGACATGAATCTACTTCCCTCTCTGAAGGCAGGTTACACTGACATGTGTCACCAAAATGCTTTCTCCTCACTTCCCTCTTCAGAACTGGAGAAGTCCCTCATCTGAATATTGACATCCTTGTCAAGTCATCTTTAATGGGCAAGAAGAATGATAGCAGTGAAGGGTCATTGATGGATAAGAAATATCCACAAGAAATAAAAATTACTGACATTGGGAACTAAGTGAAAATATCCAAAAGTGGGCTTGACAGAATCTGGATCTTCTTTCTTTAGATGTCTTCAAAAGCAAAGGCATCCACTTGTTTAACACTAACTCAAAGTCCTTTGATAATGGCAAAACCTGGAGCTTATTCCTCTTCATAAACTAATTGACTTTCAAGGTCTCACTTAGGGACACCAGGTTGTGCACTGCGATATGAATGACCTGGAATTGCAGAGTGTGCAACATACACAACTGTACTTGCTGGTGCTATAGGCTAGCACTAATCCCAACCCTTAGAATGCGTTGCTAAATGTTTTGATGAATGAAAGGCTTTTAGATTTATGTTAATAACTATAGTTAGATGATATACTAATAAGAGTTTTTAGTCCTAAATATAGGAAGTAGATTGATTTTATTTAGACAATTGTGTTTGTTAAATACTAGCATGTAATTAATCTCATAATTACTTTTACCTCTAATTGTTAATTTGTTCCAAAATCCAAGTAATTAGCCTTCATTGAGAACATAGTACAGTGATGAGATCATGAACTTATGTATCTGGAAGATAAAAGAGTTCAAATTCTTCCACTTGTCGCTTATTGGGTAAACCCTACTGAAACCAAAATGAGCACAGAAGTACATTCTTATATATAACTGCCACCAGTCACATATATTCTCTTCTTCCTCAAGAAAGGGAGGTTTTTTGGTTAGGCAAGACGAGGTTCTTGGGGCTGTGTGTATGGATATGTATTATTTCTTTTTTCTTTCTCATTGTTAGTAAAAGTGATTTTATAGAACAATAGACAGTGGATGTCTCAGCACCAAAAGTTGCAATCTTGGGTGTTACAGGAGTGTTGACTTTTTTAGCTGCCAAAGAGAAAAGCCCCATTTGGCAGCTGTGGTTTTGTATATCACCCTGGCCTTCTCTTGCCCCCAGAGAAGGAAACAAGGAAACCTCTTACCTGATATCTGGTCTCCTTCCCATTTATCCACACCCCACCCCACCCCACCCCAACACACACACACACACACACACACACACACACATTCCCTTTCTAGGCAGAAAGACAGGACAAGAAAGCTGCTTTCCTGGGAACCAGCCCAACACACACACTCTGACTCACAAAAATACAAGGAGCGTAATCCCGCTCTTGTTCAACATAATGTTAAAGGGCTTGATTTGGAGATCTTCCCTCCTCGTATTCCAAGTGGGGGAAGAAGCAAGTAGAAACACAGGTTGACTATTTCTTTCCTTTAGCAGGCCTGGGAAAAAGCTGCCTCCACTGTCCATACTTCTGCCTGTGGCTTCCATTTCCTGAAAAAGAAACAACAAAAGCTCCTTTCAGGAAGGGAGCTTTTGGCCTGAGACCTTATAGCTATCTCAGCAAAACATGGAAATTATGTTTTCTGTTAACATTTAATTTGCACTTTAGTATCTCAACCTTTGCCCCATTGCTTCTGTCTCTCTGATTTCTATAGCTTTGGAGACACCTACCCCATATCTGAATTTTGTCCACTCTCAGCCTCCAGAAGTGTGTGGTTGGGCAAGAGTCCCTATTGAAGACATTGCTTGGTATAAGTTTTTTTTTTTAAATGTATATTTAATAATTTGTGTTTTAGATTGAGTAGTAGTTTTTTGGACATGCATCAGTAACTGAATCAAAAATACTATATAACCAATTTTAAAGATAACTTTAGAAATTATAATTTCATAGCTGAACAAGTTCTTAGAAAAGCTTTCTGCTGTCTTTTAATCACATACCTTCTAGATTTTTACTCAAATTGTTTTTGCAAATAATTTCCCTCATTTACTGTTTTAGAAGAAGTTGTATTCCTAATGCTTTTAGGAATTTTAACTTTCATAACTCGATGAGGTAAACATATCAAAGAGCAACTAGTCTAAGATGTTCACTTTATGACTATATGAAATACAGAACAAATGGTTGCTTTTATTTTACCTTCATGAAATAAAATATATTTTTTCCTTTAAAAGGTATAATAATAAAATTTTCATTTTGCTTTTGGTAAAATCAAGGTGATACTATATCTTTTAGTTATTGAGCTTTCCAAAGTTCAAATTCACTTGAGATCTGTGAGGCCTTTTATGGTTTTGTATATTTCTAAGGAAATAGAGCTTAATGTCATGTCACCTGATCATACAGTATATTAATTGATGTAGCAATTTGAATATACACCGTATAAATATCTCAATGTACTCAGAAAATAATAAAGAAATTTAACCAGGAAGTAAACACAGAATGGTGATTCAAACTTCTGTAAATATGCATGGCTCATGTATTTGCTATTCCTGGTATCATTTTTAACTTTTCCTGAAGAACTGTAGCTCTACACAGAAAATCTATGAGGGGTAAAGGCATAGAAAGTGTAGAATGGTGTATTACAACTCACACCCTTACCTCATTCACATTGCCTGTGTCTCTTTTGTCCAGGATATAATCTAAATTGTTGTGTCATGACTTCATTTTTAAATCCCCTTCACTGGGGCGCCTGGGTGGCACAGTCGGTTAAGTATTGGACTCCCGATTTCAGTTCAGGTCATGATCTCAGGGTTGTGGGATCAGGCCCCATGTCAGGCTCTGTTCTCAGTGGGGAGTCTGCTTGAGATTTCTCTCCCTCTGCCCCTCCCCCTTCTCTCTTTCTCAAATAAATAAAATAAATCTTTTTTAAAAAATAAATAAATCCACTTCACTATCGGGTCTGCACCATTTTCAGTCAATTATGTTAGAGGTGTAGGGCTGAAGGTCAGAACTGAAGATACTTTCTAACCTGGTCTCTGTCACTTTGCTATCAGGATAGCCTGGGAAATATTCCTTAATTTGTCCAGTGCCAATTTTCTAAGTTATAAAGCACTAACTTTGGTTAGAATGAAGTAGGATTGTGTAGCAAAGCAGAGCTGCCTAGATTCAAATACCAGTTCTGTTGGACATTAGGGAAGCTACATACTATTCTATATTTCAGTCATGTCTTATATAAAAAAGGGGATAATACTGTACTAAATTCATAAAGACAATGTGCAAATTTTAAAAAGTGTTTGTGAAGCGCTTTTACCATGCTCCAGTGGTAGGCAGCACTAAGCAAGTATGAACTTTTTATCATTATTCTTCCTGTATTCACTTTCTAATTCAATAGCAGGATAGGCTGGAGCAATGGATATGGTTTATGAGCAGAAATGAGCTATTTCACTGAATTTTTAATAAGCCAGATGCAGTTCTGCTCAGAGTTTTGTCCACAACAGGAGTAACTTTATTCCCATAGAACTGCCATCCACAGCTGGCTTCCCTCTCAACTCTGCTAAAACTACAAGAAATTATGTTTAGGGTTTTCCATTCCATTGTCTCAGGAAGCTCCATCAGGACACCCAGCATTGCTACTATGTATCAATATGTGTCATCAAAGTGTCAATGCATGTCTGCATTCTTTCCCCTCTCCAGTTTTCTTACTGTCTTCTTTTTTTTTAACAACCGAACCCCCCAAACTCAGACACCATAGGCATCCACTGCTCCCTACACTGTTCACATTTGCTCTTACCAAATTTGCTCTCAGGAATTTTGAAGCCCTCGTAGTGCTTTGGACATAGAAACTCTTATTACAGACACAGTGATAAAAATTGTAACATCTGTTTTCCAGAAGTTTTATTTGCTTTCCAAAGCAAAGCATACCATGGATTGTTGAGTTAAATTATGGTTTTGATTTATCAGGCCTCATGTTCAAATCTTTAGCAGATATCTAACAAGGTAATGATCAGTGCAAATTATTGGACTGTCAGAACCATATTGGCACAGATGTTACTCTTTTCTTAACATTGCCTTAAATGAGGAGTGTTTGTAGTCTGAGAGTGAAACAGAACATATGACTTCATATTTATTAGCCAGAATTCACAATTATTAAAGCTCATTTAATACAAAACTGTTTCTTTTCTTTTCCCAATTTCGCTCCAGCTGAATACTAATAGAGTCTGGTTTCACGGGCACATTTTTTTTTAAAGATTTTATTTATTTGTGAGAAAGAGAGAGAGCAGGAGTGGAGGGGAAGGGAGGGGAAGAGGGAGAGGGAGAAGCAGACTCTCCACTGCGCAGGGAGCTCCAAGTGGCGCTCCCAGGATCACGACCTGAGCCAAAGGCAGATGTTTAACCGAGCCATCCAGGTGCCCTTCATGGGCATCCTTCTGGGAGCGTTGCTTGCAGTAAAAACCACCACCATCTATCACTAAACCCCACAGTGCCAAAGCCAGTGCTGCTGCAAATAGCATTTTTAAATTTTTGTGTGGTCCCTTTTTTAAAAATTTTTTGGAAAAGGATGCATAAAATCTTTTCTTTTGCTCCATTATGTAGTAACCTCTAGTCACCGGGAGTTGTTAGAAATCAGAAGGAAAGAATGAAAACACAAAACAGGATTTTTAACAGTGACAAACTAACATTCAAAAAAAAATCTCTCCACGATAAAATAGAATTTATCACAACAAATATTGCAGAGCTAATGAAATCAGGGACACCCCACAATGAAAGATGTCTCTCTCTGATAAGACTGTGGGTTGATAATAACTAGAATTTGTTACCATAAGCCTGCCTTCATGCGAGTCTATGATCAAATGGGTCCTATCTCCGCAGACCTGCAAATTAAAGCCCGGCTATTAAAGCTGCAATAAAATGATTCCAGGTTAGTAGTGGCCACTGATGCTTGAGAAATGCAAATACAAATATTCTCTAAGGAATACTGTCTTAAATACGGGTCTCTCAGGGTTCCAATATGTAAAGTTCACCCGATTATTACCTCACAATAAAATCGCATAATATAGGAAGAAGTAATCCACTACAAAAAAGAGATTGTGGAAACAAAGATGATGGATCTAAGTCTTTCAATATGTGAAGTGTTGGTTTTATCAGATAGAGAGTTTAAATTAACTGTGATAAAATATTTTAAGAAATAAGATATCAGTAAAAATTAAACTATTAAAATGACTATGCAGCTGCAAGAAAACACTGGAACACAATTTTAAAAATTAAAATCATAGAAATAAAAAATTCAATAGATGGGCATACAACAAGAGTACAACTGAACAACACTAAAAAACTGAATAGTCCTAAAAAAGAATGACAGCAAGAGAGAATATGAAAGGAAAGAGTAAGAGAACAGAGATGTAGAATATAAGATAAGAAGGGGAATCCTAACATATGTGTAATTAAAGTTCCAGCAGGAGAAAATAGAAAGAATAGGGGAGATAAATTATTTAAAGAAATGATGGGTGAGAATTTCCAGAAATTATGAAATATGTGGCTTCTTAGGCTCAAGATATACATGTTGCAAACACGATACATATTTTTAAAAAATCCAGTTGTGAAGCTGCAAATATCAAAGTGAAGAAAATATCTTTAAAACAGGAAAAAAGATGAACCATAAAGGAATAACAATTGGACTGCCAATCAAATTCACAAGCAATGATAAGAGCCAGGGGCAGTAAAATAACATACGGAAGTGCCATGAAAAAATATCTGTGCAATTTGAGTTATGTGTAGCAAAATAATTTTTTTAAAAGCAAGGCTAAATTAAACACATTTTATGCCTTTAACTAAAAGCTAAGAGTGTACCACCAGTGGAACTTCACTACAAGAAAAGTTAAAGAATAAAATTCAAGAAGAAAGAAAGCAATCCTGGTAGAAAATTCTGAGGTTCAGGAAGGAATGTTGAGGGACACCTGGGTGGCTCAGTTGGTTAAGCGTCTGCCTTCGGCTCAGGTCATGATCCCCGTTTCCAGGATCGAGCCCCCCATGTGGGGCTCCCTGGTCAGCGGGGAGCCTGCTTCTCTCTCTCCCTCTGCTGCTCCCCCTGCTTGTGCTCTCTCTCTCTCTCTGACAAATAAATAAATAAAAATCTTTAAAAAAAAAAGAAATGCTGAGAAAGCATGATAGTAAATATAAACAAATTTTGTGTAAAACTAAAACAACCTGGGAATTACAGGATTAATAATATATGGCAAAACTTAAATACAAGACAAAATCAGCATATTGGTTGAAGAGATGCATGGATTGTTATATAGGATTCTAAGTTCCTTTTATTATTTAGAAGGGAAAGTTCAAGATTTTGATTATTTTTAAATCTTGTTTATTATCCAGGAAAAATTTTGAGAGAAGTTACTAAACTAATAATAATTATAATAAAGCATGTAACTTCCAAACAAGTAGAAGTGGAAGAATGAATAGGGAAAAATCAATCCAAAAGAAGCAAGAAGTAAGAAAAAAGGTGAAAGGAGACAGAGAAGGAAGATGAGAAAGAGAATAAATATAGGTATAAAATAAAATGGCGGAAATAAATCCAAATGTATCTGCAATGTAATTTTAAAAAGGGGTTAAATTTACCATCACAATACAGATGACTAGGAAAAAAGATGCAGCAGAAGTCTTTTACAAGAAAATACATAAAGCATAAAGAAGAGTAAGACTAAAAATAAAAGGATGTTAAAGATATACCTGCAAAATACTAATCAGAAAAAAATTATTAGACACATTAAGATCAGTTAAAACAGACTTGAAGACACATACCAATTCTAAAGAAAAGCAAGTCACTGAAAAGTGATATAAATTTAGTTCTAAAACTGCAAAAAATAAATAAATAAAATAAAATAAAAACTGCAAGCTATTGGACACAGACCTTATACCATTTACAAAAATTAATGTAAAGGGAAAAGCTATAAACTCCTCGAACATAACATAGGAAGAAAATCTAGATGACCTTAGGCATGGTGACAACTGTTTAGATATGACAGCAAAGGTACAATCCATGCAAGAAAGAATTGATAAACTGGATTCATTAGAACCTCTGAAACAAATAATGCAATATATGTTAAGAAAAAAAAAAGAAGAAGAAGATAACAGGAGGGGAAGAATGAAGGGGGGGAAATCAGAGAGATGATGGACTCTGAAAAACAAACTGAGGGTTCTAGAGGGGAGGGGGGTGGGAGGATGGGTTAGCCTGGTGATGGGTATTGAGGAGGGCACGTTCTGCATGGAGCACTGGGTGCTATGCACAAACAATGAATCATGGAACACTACATCTAAAACTAATGATGTAATGTGTGGGGATTAACATAACAATAAAAAAAATAAAAGTAAAAAAAAAAAGAATGAAAAGACAAGCCAGAGTGGAAGAAAATATTTGCAAAAGACATATCTGATAAAGGACTATTCTCTAAAATGGACGAAAAAACTCTTAAAAATAAGTAAACAAACAACCCAATTAAAAGGGGCCAAAGACCTTAGCATGCACCTCACCAAAGAAATTATACAGATGGCAAATAAGTATATGTAAAGATGCTCCACATCATATGTCATCAGGGAAATGCAAATTAAAACATCAGTGAGATACCACTAAAAAACCTATTAGAATGACCAAAATCTGCAATCCTGACATCAAATCCTGGCAACAGGAACTCTCATTCATTGCTGGTGAGAATGCAAAATGGCATATCCACTGTAGAAGACAGTTTGGCAGTTGCTTCTAAAACTAAACACACTCTTATCTTATGATCCAACAATCACACTCTGTGGCATCTTCCCAAAACAGTTGAATATTTATGTCTACACAACAATGTGTGCAGGGATGTTTATCGCAGCTTTATTCATAATGACCAAAAGTTGGAAACTGCTAAGATATCCCTATGGTAGGTGAATGGATAATTAAACTCCAGACAATGGAGTATTATTCAGCACTCAAAAGAAATGGACTACCAAACCACAAAAAGACATGGAGGAAAACTAAATGCTTATTACGAAGTGAAGCAAGGTAATGGGAAAAGGCTATCTACTATATGATTCTAATTATATGAAATTCTGAAAATGGCAAAATTATCGAGACAGTAAAAAGATTGTTTTTTGGCAGAAGTTAGTGGGGAAGAGGGGATGAATAGGCAAAACGGGATTTTTAGGACAGTAAAACTATTCTGTGTGAGAAAGGTAGATATATTAATATATGTTTACATATAATTATATACATAAATTATATACGTCTCATATATTTTATATGTAAATATTATACCAAGTTTATATATAAAATACAATCCATTCTTTTAAGTTATCTTAAAAAATAAATCTGGCTGTGACAATATTGGTTAAAATTTTTCAGGGATTCCCCCATACCTTTTGGTTAAAGTTATAAACCCTTATATTTTTACCAGGACTTTCTTAAAGTCCTTGGTTGAGATAAAAAATTTAATATTTTTCCACTTTCTTCAGCATAGTATTTATGTGTTTTTTTCCACTTTGAAAAATAAAAATACAGGGCATACTAATGGACAGGATTCATAACGCTAGTTTATTTTTGGTTTAAACTGTTCAAAGAATCACATGTAATTCTATACTTGCTAGAAAGATTTAGAGAGAAATACTGACTTTTCATATTGAAAAATTTTCTCTCTCTAAAGAATTAGAAGCAATGGAAGGTCAGTTTGTTTCCCTCTTTGGATGCAGTAGTCTAATAGGAGAGGGACCACATATATAAAATGGAATTCTCTCTCTCCTTCTCTCATTCTCTCTTTCTCTCTTTTCTTTTTCCCTCCTCCTTCTCTTCCTATCTTACTAATTCTTTAAAACTATTTTAACGAATTCTTCCTTTGTTTTCTTTAACATTTAATATGAAAATTCTGGTCCATATCTATTATTGTTTAGATTCTAATAATTCTCTCCACATCTTCCTGGTCTCTATCTTTTGGCATATAGACCAGTGATACTTAATTGTTTAGGAAGTTCTAATTTATAAAATTCTAAAGAAAAATGCCCCCCTCTTTCCTCCTAGAGACAAAAACAATCTTGACAGGCAATATATACTCTGTCTCTCACAGCTGAAAGAAATATCATATCAGAATTCCAGAGATATTTCATGTCTGAACAAGACAATTTAACACTTAGTATGTAGTCCCATATCTCTCTTTGACTTATTTATTTGTAAGCTCCCCAAAGAAAGAAGCTACGTGCTCTGCATTTGTTTGTTCCTAACGTTGACTAGTATAGTGAGAGAAACATAGATCCATGTGTTCATTAACTGGTTGATGGAAACCAGTGAAAACCAAGTATAGGAAATTGTGGTTTAGAGAAACAGTCCCTTTTAATGATCCCTTAAGAATTCTATTTATTTGGTTTTAATTTTTCTAAATGTTACCATTCTGAATAGAATATGCATGAATTTGAATCACATATATATTTTTATTCATATTCTTCTTTCCTAGGAGCAGCTCCAATTTCTTCCTTTCTTTCTTTGGGCTCTGTATAAGCAATAAACCTTCCAAGATATTACCTAGGTTGGTACACATATATTATAACATTATGTAATATAATAATACGGTATTATAATTTTATAATTAATATAATTATTAACATCATATTATAATAGTATAATAATATTATATAGTTACTGAATTTATGAAATTTATGAATTTATGAAATGTTTTTCACACTTTTTAAAATTATGTAATCAACTAGAATAGGTCTATTTATAATTATGTATCAGTACATTATTAGTTTGCTAAATTAATATCGTAAGAAAAGTGACTACACATCATTTACTGCAACATAAAAGCAACCACCTACAGTTTTAATCTTGAGTATCTTTTCTTTCTCATTTTACTTTGAAGAGTGTCACATGGCTCTGTCTAGAGTAGTAACACAGCAACTGTCTTATTTGTTTTAGGTGAATGTAAGGTACTCAAGGTATAACTACCCTGTTTCCTAACAGTGTCAGTTATTTGTATTAGAGAACACTTCCTAAGTTTATGATTTGGGGAAAATCATTTAAGTTCTTTGTGATTGTTCTCGATATTTAAAATAGTCATAATTAATACTATTTTTTAATTATTTTTTAAAAAGATTTATTTACTTTTTTTTTAGAGAGAGAAGGAGAGAGGCAGGTGGGGAGGGAGAGAAGCAAGCCCGATGTGGGGCTCCCAATGTGGGGCTCGATCTCACAACCCTGAGATTGTGACCTGAGCCAAAATCAAGACTCGAGTGCTTAACCAACTGAGCCACCCAGGCACCTCAGTCATAATTATTAAGAATATCTACAAGGTGAAGAAAAGTGAGGACACTTCAAGATCTAAGGTAAGGCAAAATAGGAAATAAATATGGATTAAAAGAAGTTTGAAAACTCAGTTTGTAGCATTTTATACAGATTCTTTTATTATTAAATCTCTGCTATGTGTATATACCATAGTCAAGAAAAAGTAAAAACAGAATCCAAGAATATTTATTATTTATTCTATTGAAGATTTTTGAAACAAAGCGGTTTCTCTTATTGTCTCAAAATGCATGAAACTTGAGAACATCTGTTATTTCCCCATCAGAGAAGATTTTCAGTGATCTAAACCATTCTAGGGCAACACTTTTCAGTGAACTCCTTGTACAAAAATGTCATCAACCTTATATTACACTGGTATCATTCTAAGCATATAACAAAGGAAATTAAAGCCTTTATTTTTTTAAAGATTTTATTTATTTATTTGACAGAGAGAGAGAGACACAGTGAGAGAGGGAATACAAGCAGGGGGAGTGGGAGAGGGAGAAGCAGGCCTGCTCCGCGGGAGCCCGATGCAGGACTCGAGGTGGGGCTCGATCTCAGGACCTTGGGATCATGACCCGAGCCAAAGGCAGATGCTTAATGACTGAGCCACCGAGGCGCCCCTAAATAAAGCCTTTTTAAAGGAATATTTTGGTTCTAATCCACTCATCTTGAAGACCCCCCCCCCGCAAATATCTTCTTTGCAAGTCCAATGACCTAGAACTTGAATTTAAAAAAATAAAGCAGGTATATTTATAGATTTTAAACTTCATTTTATTATTTTGTCTTTAAGAATAGTAAGAACATTGTGGAAGGTAATTAAAATCATAGAGACAGTATTGGTTTCTCATATGTGGACTTTGAAATTCTTTGAATATTCTATTACAAAGCACAAATATTAGTAAATACAGAAATATTAACATACAGAATTTTTGTCACTAAATGTTTGAAGGAATTGTTTTTCTTTTAATTTAAGTGCCAGCTAAGGGAGTCAGAGAAAGAGCAGGTTTTTTAAATCTCTGAACAAAACCGCAGTGTAGACCCTTTCATTTTCTTTTCATAATCTTTTTCAAATCTTTCATACTGGGCTACAGTGAACTGGTTTTTGCAATCTCTTGAAATACCTGAAAAGAAAGATAAAATGGTACATTTGAGACTACTACAAAATTTCCTTCTTAGATCAGTTTTCATTTGAATTTCCACACGTGTATTCTTAAACCTTTAACCTTTTCATATCTGCTCCATAACTCCATTCCTCACTCCCAAACTCTTGTGTGCACTGCCAGTTTACTGACTAGGAAAACCGTGAAAAGTTCCTAGTCAGTAAACTTGTTGATTACTTTCTTGTTGCTGTTTAAGAACATTAATGTAGAAACTATAACAGAAGACTTCTTAGTTTTCCAAAAAATCCCATGGATTTTTCCAGTATCTTATAGAAAGAAGTAATCCCTTCAATATTTCAAGAAATGTCACTGGGAGAAAATCCAATGTCTCAAAATCTTTATTCTTTGGCCTCAAGAGCTTTGTTAACAAAAAGTAAAGAATTTTTCAGTCCTTTTAAAACTATATTTTTCAATGTCAAGTGATAATTCATGAAAAAAATTTCTATGATCAAGTAAGATTTGGAAATCACTGGGTTAAATGTAATTAAACATATGTATTATCACAGGATTTCTCAATTTTCCAAAGACTAACCATATCTTAAGACCTTGAAGGAAAGACAGATATATTCATATATTAATTTGCAAAGAATATCTGATAAAAACAATGCCATTTCTCACAGGTAATCCAGAAGTCATTTGCAAGCCAAGGTTTGGGGGGGAAAAAAAAGAGCAGGGAAGAAAACATGCCAAAATAACTTTGTTAATCTGTCCCAGGATTTCCCAACTTTGGTATGTTATTTTATTTGTTTATATTTCCACTGTTGACATTCAAAGCCAGACCATTGGCTGGGCAGATGTGAGATTGTCCTGTGCATTATCGTGTGTTTAGCAGCATCCTCGGCCTGTACACATTAGATGCCTATAGCATACCCTTAGTCATGACTCTCAAAAATGTCTTTGGATGTTGCCAAACATTCTTTGGGAGGCAGAATCATTCCTGGCTGAGATCCAGATAGTCCTAGAAAGACTTATCCATGGCTTACTTTCTGCCTCATTAACTTAGGGCTTGGATTTTGGATATGCTTTGGCTAATGGAATTTGAATATGGGCAATATATACCACATCTAAACAGAAACTTTAAAGACATTGTAAGTTTCCAGTGCCTCTTTTGCTCTTCCTGTCTACCATGATATTGGGCATATCCCACAAGTGGGTAGCTCTTTCAGCCTATGTTTCATAAAGAGAAGACATAAGAGGCTGAGACCATGAAAGTCAAAGTAAAATTGATCAGTATCAAAAAGAGTAAGTAAAACTGCAGCAGCCACTGGTGGCCAACATTCAGCAACATTAAAGAAAAAAAAAACTTGTGGTTTTAAGCCACTGAGATTCTTGGAGTTGTGCGTTTTTTGTTTTTGTTTTTTTTTTAAGATTTTATTTATTTGAGTGAGAGAGAGAATGAGAGAGCACAAGCATGGGGAGGGTCAGAGGCAGAGGGAGAAGCAGACTCCCCGCCAAGCAGAAAGCCCATGACCTTGGGATCATGACCTGAGCTGAAGGCAGACGCTTAACTGACTGAGCCACCCAGGTGCCATTTGGAGTTGTTTGTTTCATAGCAAAACTAATACATACACAACTAACAGAATCTCTCCTCTCTCTTTCTCTCTCTTTTTCTCTCTCTTTCTTACACACACATGATTCAATTCAACACATCTTTATTAAGGGACTATTTTTTGCAAGATGCTAGCTACTACATTGAGATCAGTGTTGAAGATGCAGTGATTTACCATATCATAACAACAACCTCAAGGAATTGACACTTTTCATTATTCATTTGGTATGCTTAATATCATTTAACCCGGCTACCCACTACAGCAAAAATTTAAAGGAATATGAAGAATATCTAGAGAGTTCAGACAAATGAAAGACATTCTTCTGATACAGCAAAGGATGCCAAGACTCATGCTTATCAAGGCATAGACTCTTGAGTAAACATTTTTCATTAGAAGGTTTGTCTTACATGTCAGGCTTACAGAAATTATAGTTTATTTGCCACAAATTATTTCCCCTAAGGTTTTTGTTGTTGTTGTTGTTGTTCCTATTTTTTTTCCTTGCCAGCATACTCAATCTCTTTCCATTTCCTATAATATTGCTATTTGCTTCCGACCTACACTCTCCATGACTGTAATTAGTGAACTGTATAGAAACTAGTATATGATTTCTCACCCTTTCTCATGAAGGGAGATACAGAATGATCCATATCAAAATCTGGTACAGTGATATAATTTGTACTGGATTCTGCTTCATCACATTGAAAGAGCTATGATAGAGGATTTTATCCACAGTTTCTTCTGACAGATCTTTGTCTAGAAACTTTAACAACTTCTGAATTTCATGCTTTGGATCCTAAAAAAATTACAAAGAAAAAGAATTATTTCAGGTAGATTTAGTCATGAAATAGGCAATGCATTTAATAAGGTTCTACATTTGTCAATGTGGTGAAAGAAATGATTTTATATTTTTATGTGCATTTTTCATTTTGCTTTTCAAAGTACATGTCCTATTCTTGGCCAGGCAACCATCCGCTAAAAGGAAGAGTAAATTTTGTTTGTTTTCAAATTTTTATTTAAATTCTAGTTAGTTAACATATAATGTAATATTGGTTTCAGGAGTAGAATTTAGCAATGCATTTCTTACATATAATACCCAGTGCTCATCATAGCAAGTGCCCTCCTTATGACCCATAATTTTGTTTCAAAAAATGGAAAAAAAAGTGTTGATATTCAACCTTTCACACTCAAAAATAGAATTAACCTGTAGAATAACGAATGGTAATAAAGCAAGCTACTATTATCATAAGGTATAATTTTCAAAATCCTTGACCTCCTTTTTTTTTTTAAGATTTTATTTATTTATTTGACAGAGAGAGACATAGCGAGAGAAGGAACACAAGCAGAGGGACTGGTAGAGGGAGAAGCAGGCTTCCCACAGAGCAGGGAGCCCGATGTGGGGCTCGATCCCAGGACCCTGGGATCATGACCTGAGCCGAAGGCAGACACCTAACGACTGAGGCACCCAGGCACCCCCTTGACCTCCATTTTTAAATCATACTGAATATAAAGAATAGATTACCTACCAAATGTGTTTTAAAGGTTTTATTTATTTATTTGAGAGAGAGAGAGATAGCGAGAGAGAACACGAATGTAGCGGGGAGAGGTGCAGAGGGAGAGGGAGAAGCAAGCTCCCTGCTGAGCAGGGAGTCAGATGCAGAGCTCAATCCCAGGACCACAGGATCATGACCTGAGCGGAAGGCAGAGGCCACGCAGGCAATCCTACCTACCAAACATTTAAAGAAGAATTAATACCCATTCCCATTCTTCTCAAACTCTTCCAAGAAGTAGAAGAGGGAGTAACAATTCCAAATCCATTTTACAAGGCCAGCATCATCCAAATACCAAAACCAGATAAGAACAACACAAGAAAGTAACAGGCTAACATCTCTGATGAACATCAATGCGAAAATCCTGAATGAAATATTAGCAAACAAAATTTAACAGCACATTAAAAGGTTTGTATACCATGATCAAATGGGATTTATTCCAGTGATACAAAAGTGGTTCAATATCAGCAAATCAACCAATGTGATATACCACATTAACAAAATGAAGGATGAAAATCATATGATCATTTCAAAAGGTGCAGAAAAAGCATTTGAAAAAATTCAACATCCATTTATGATAAAAACTCTTAAAGTGGGTATGGAGGGAACATACCACAACAGTAGTCCATATATGACAAGCCCATAGCTAATATACTCAATGATGAAAAGCTGAAAGCTTGTCCTCTAAGATCAAGAACTATAGTCAACAATAACTATAGGTAACAATACTGCACTGTATATTTGAAAGTTGCTAAAAGAGTAGATCTTAAAAGTTCTCATCACAAGAAAAAAAATAACTATGCGTGGTGTTGGATATCAGCTAGACTTACTGTGATCCTTTCATAAAATATACATATATTGAATCATTATATTGTTAATATTGTGTTATATGTCAATTATGTCACAATAAAAAAAAACAGATTACCTATTACCTAGAGCTATAGTGGAAAGAAGATACTCTTTCTACCTCTCACTCCTACATAGATTTTTTTGATAGTATGAATATATGAGGAGAAAAGTAAATAAAATTCTGTCCATTTCCAGCCTAAGGAATGGTGGAGAAGAGAAAGAGGCAATGATGAAGAGGAGATATATTTGATATTTCTTATGATTTCACTTCTCTATGCTTCAGACTCCATAGGATAGCTTGGAGTATCTAAGAACAGTGAAAGAGTAGCACTCAGCCCAAATAATTTGTGCCCTGTTACCCATTGGAGAGGTGATCTTCTTGGTGGTCCAAACCAAACTGAGGCTGAGAGCCATAATGTTAGTGACATTGTGAGATCAGGCAGAAAGGTGATCTGTTTAGCTTTATTGAGCTACCCATCTCAATTCATGGAAACAGAACCAGAGAGTCTTTGTAGTGGCTCTAAAAGAATCTATTCATTGTAGAAACAGTAATGAACTTGGTGGAAATCAGACACACATCTTAATCACAATGAAGTCCCAGTTATGTCAGGTCTATCCTGTGAATGTTAAATGGAAGAGTGATGGGGAAAAAGTACACTGCTCAGGCTTGGAATGGGAATATTTGGGGTGGATTTGATGGCACAGAGACTCTAGAACCCTTGGGTAGTTTTGAGCCTTTTCTGCCAGCAGATGTAGATTCTCCTCCCATATTTGAGGAGACTAAACTTCTTTTGCTTAAAGACCTTATTATACCTAAGGTGGGTAGTTTTCTTTCCAGGTAACACCTATCTTCTCCAAGATCCACCCCAATCCCTACTTGTTGCTTCTAGACACATAATTAGGGTAATATGTCACCCCTTAATCCAGAGTGACAGGTAAAAAGTGGTTTGAACAGGATGTAGAAGAAGCTGGGAATTTAACTAATGAATCTACCAGAGGGAGTCACCTTAGCTGGGTAAGGTGGTTTCCCTAGAGGCTATAGAACAGATTTCCCAAATAAGAGATGAAGGGTAGTCATAGTTATCTAAAGGAATTTGGGTGTGGACAAGCTTCCTGAAACACATACAATTTAAGAGATGTGAAACATTTCTTAAATGGACTATTTAAATAATCAGATCAGGATAAGTTTTTGATCAAATTGGAGAGTGAATTATTTTTCATGCTAATAACCAGATAGAAGATGAAAAAATAAAAACTAGATGTTCTATAAATTAAATAACATATTTTCCCCACTGTGCTGGCCCCTTGGGGAAGCAATCACAAATAAGATAATTTTAATCCCTACATCCAAGGAGCTTACATTATACTAGAGGAAACCAAGAAAATGTAAGAAACACATATATAAAATAATTAGAAGTGGTGGTAGATGCTATGAAAAGAACAATAGCAAAAGATTTTAATGGATAATAATAAGGTGAATTATTTGACATTGTGGACATGAACAGAATTCTGTGGAGAGTTAACATTGAAATTAAGACATGGAGGATGAGAAAAAGTTAATTTGAAAATAGTGGGAAAAAATATTTCAGGCAGGCTTACTTGGTAAGAAGAGGAAAAGTGACACCAGAAGAGGTTGGAGAGATAGACAGGAACTAAATAATGTTGAACTCTAAATTATCTTAATGATTTTGTATTTCATGTAGAGACAGAAGTCATTGACATATTTGAAGAAGGCAGTGGGCATACTCTCATTTAGGTTTCAAGATCATTTTCTCTGAGTGGACAGTAGAAGCAAAATGAGATACTCCAAGTAAGTCAAGATAGGTGCCTAAACTAGAGCAGGAGTCAGTAGTGGTAGAAAAAAGTAAATTAAGTAAGAGATCGATTTTCAGGGCAGAGTTAGCAGGATAGTGGATTAGTAATATTTATAGATCAAGAAGAAAGGAAAATGTGATACAAAAACAGATGAATCTTGGGTTTCCTTAAAAAATAAAAAAGAAATTATAATTGCCTCTTACCTCTTTCATGTCTTCATAGAATAGGTAAAGGATACGATAATCATTCCTCTTCTCCCACCAGCCCTTCACATGGTCATACCAAGAACCATAAGCCACTAAATTGAAAGATACAATCTTTGGAAAATTAAAACTATTTACATAAAGAATTGTTAAATATTAATCCATTAGTCATCATTATCAACACAAACACACTTATTAGTTCAAGAAAGAGGGATGGTAGGATAATTACCCCTGTTCTCATTGAATTTGCAATCTACTTGGAAAAGAGTGGCAGGGGAGATCATAGAAGAAGGAGAAAGGGAGAGAAAATCATAGGGATGGAGAGTTAAGGAAGGGCTGCCGAGGAAGAGTATATTTGGATCTAAGAATAACTGGGTTTTAATAATGATAAGAATGAGTAGACATATGGGCAGAGAATAGTCCAGGTAGCAGCAGGAGTAAAAATCTGCAAGATATTGAGATGTTCTTGCCTTGAAAAGAGAGTTTTTATAGAAGAATGTTTATATGAGAACTTTAAGTAGAGCTACTACTATTGGCATAAATATGTTTCCCTGAAAGAGAGAATACACAGGTAGAGAAACAGAGCCTTGAGGATAAAATCTTTATGCAAGAATTTTCAGTTTATATAATAAAAATAAGGGAATGATAGAGAAAAGAGAGTCCAAGAAATATGTGTAAAATCAAAACAATAAAATGGATGCACAGCAAGAGAAGAAACCAGTTGCCACTAAGCACTAATGAAATAATAAGACTAAGAACTGAAATATCTGTGCTACCTATTCCCCAAAAGTTCTGAAAGGGAAGAGACAACTATGTATTCTGCTTCCTCTATAGTCTTCCTAAAACAGTAGAGTGCTGGGCACATATTAGGTTTATAATAAACACAGATTTATATTTGATCTTTCTATCTCCTTGAAAAAAGACTTTTCACTATAGAACTCCTTGATTAAAATAAGAGTTGAACCCACCCTTCCCAGTCATGAGTTTATCCAGGAATCCCTCCCAGGTGCCAGGCTCTGGGTGTAATTTTGCCATCTGGTAGAAATAATAGTAAAGCACAGCCACATCCTTAGCATTTCGTGCCACATAGACCATCTGTGGGGAGATATGGGAAATCATCATTTCATTTATATTATTTAATAGTTTGTAAACTTTTGTTTATCTTGCAAGAATGCTTATTTTCTCTTTTCTATTTCCTGATCTCAGCATTTACGTGTATATCCTGACATAGAATATCACAACTATATATTGTTTTAACATAAAGGCTTGTACTTTCACACCCTGTTTCTCTTTAGCCTTTGAAAAGAACATCTCTTAAAACACAGAAAAATGAGTATCATAAGAATTACAGTAAATGTTAAATTAACAAAAAAGAGCTAATATTGTTCTTAAATTTAAAATATTTTTTCTGTCACTTATTAAACATATAAAAAGAAGCATAAAAGTTATAAAACATAAAAAGATAAACATTTTTATTTTTTTTATTTTTTCACTATTACTTTTTTTTAGAGAGAGAGAGAGTGCACACGTGCATGAGGTGGGGGGAGGGACCAAGAGAGAGGGAAAGACAGAATCTTAAGCAGGTTCCAAGCTCAATGCAGAGCCCAATGTGGGGCTCTATCTCACAGTCCTGAGATCATGACCTGAGCTGAAATCAAAAGTTGTACGCTTAACCAACTGAGCCACGCAGACGCCTCTAAAGTAAAATTTTTAAAGCTGAAAAAATGTCCTATTTTTAATTGAAAATAAATTATTATTCAGGTACATTTAATCAATAAGGATTAAACATTCTTCATTCTGTTCACGATCACATAACAATCATTGCTGTTTATAAGATTTGGTGTGAGATTAAAATTTATTTTATGTATAGAGCCCTAAAGATTGCTTAGAAACAGAAATTTTGAGCATATTTTCCAATAGAAATGACATTGTTATGTCTCAGTGGTAATTAGGTTTTCAGGCAAGTCCACTGAAATCCATTAAGCTTACTTCTCCCCTGAAGTACATCTAATAATACTGAGGCCTCAGCCACCCATGCAGTAAATAAATCCCTAAGGGAAAATGCATTCAGGAAGAAATCTCCTTTCCTCTAATTAGAAACAGCTTTCTTCTTCTCTTCCAATTGATGGGAAAAGGAAATGGGAAGTTTTATATTCCCAAATCACTGATAGTAGTTCTCATATTCTGGGATAAGAAGGGAGTGGGTGGAAAGAGGTTTTTTGAAAGACTGAGTATAGAGTTCTAAGAGTTGAGACAGTTCTTGAGATAAACATTTCCAATAACTTCTTATTTCAATACCAAGAGACTATGGTAGTGAGCCAACTGTTTTCCTCTATCATCATCACCTCTAAGTTCTTTAGTGAGGACTATTTCCAGTTACCTCAGTGTAGATAGAACGTACATTGAAGTACTATTTTAATTACTGACAACTAGCAACCACCCAACTATCTATTAATAGTACTGTGGGTAAGTTGGTTGTGAAATATTCACATAGACCTAATGGAATTCCTTATATCAGTGATTCTCAAACAGTAGCATGACTCAAATTCACCTGGAGGTTTTATTAAAGCTCAGATTTCTGGACCTCATCCCCATAATCTTTGATTCAGTAGGTCTGAATTGAGCCTAAGATTTGCTTCTCTCACATGGCTACTTTTGCTCAGGGTACCACATTTTGTGATCCACAGGCTACATTAAAGAAAACAAAACAAAAACAAGGTGACAGCATGATAAGAATTGATCTCATAAATATTATGTTAAATGAAATAAGTTAAATATTCAAGATTATATACTTTCCTATTGCAGACAAACTAATTTATAATAAAAACATTCAAGATAGTGGTTATCTTTGAAAGTAGGGATTGCTGCCCGGAGTGCGAAGAAACAGAGCTTTTGGGGTGCTGGTAATGTTCAATTTCTTGATCTGGGTGCTGGTTTCATGGGAATGCTCATTTTGTAAAAATTCATCAAGCTGTATGCCTAAGATTTATGTACTTTTCTCCATATGTGTTATACTTGAATTAAAATGGTTATTTTAAAAAGAAGCCTAAAATGAACCCATATATATAGTATAAGATATATATAATTATAAATCCATATTTGTAATTTCATGAAGAAGCAGTTCTAGCATTATTTAAATATTTAGATATGAAATATTTAAAAGTGGATCCTGATTAAAGGGATTTAGAAAGACAGGCATTTTAGAGAACAGAAAACCTGAGAAATTCTCAGTGCTTGGGAACTAAGTCTGTATCTATATATCTATAGCACTGGTGTCCATTGGTGTTATTTCAACCCTTGGATATAGGGACCACATTATTATTTTTGCAATGATTTACCCAGGGGTTGTAATATCCCATCCTAATTTCTGAATGATGAATAAAAGAAATTTCAACACAAATAAGGATTTTTTTTCTTTAAATGTTGCTACCTTGCAGTTATTTTTCCAAAATGAAGAAGGGAGAAGTTGAACAGGTAGGTGTGTTTTCACTAATCAAGGAGGCTGCATTTTTTTCAACTCCTCCACACCTACAAGCACAAAAGGTAATCTATATTATAAATGTGGAATCATAAAGGTCAATTACAATAAACTCTAAGACTTTGTAAACATTAACCCCACTATATGTCTTGAAATAACTATATAGCTTCAGATACATATAAAATCTACCATGAGATCAAAAATGATAAATTCTTGTTAGTGATGCTGTTTTATTTCCTATGTAGAACAGACAATAACTGTCTGTAAAATCTTCAGATACAACACCTTGCTGAGGCAGAAACAAGAATAGGCCAATGTCAAGACATCCAAATTTTTCCTTCATTTATCTTTCTTTTTCTCATTTACTATATGGGGAAGTTGAACTGGAAGATTTCAAAATCCCTTTCCAGCTTTCTTATATTCAAATTATAAGATCAATTAAGCCATGAAGCTCATAATTAATTTTTAAAATTTTAATAATGCAAGACCATCCATAATTCTGTTTCTTGAGCCTGTGAACATCAGCTAACAAGCAGTAGACATGATTTTATATTGGATCAAACTCTGAATTTTTTGCATATAATGATCATACATTTAAATGTTGAAGACTTCCATCTGTGCAATTAAGAAAAAATATATATTCAGGGCACCTGGGTGGCTCAGTTGTTAAGCGTCTACTTTCGGCTCAGGTCATGATCCCAGGGTCCTGGGATCGAGCCCCACATCGGGGTCCCCGCTCCGCGGGAAGTCTGCTTCTCCCTCTCCCACTCCCCCTGCTTGTGTTCCCTCTCTCGCTGTGTCTCTCTCTGTCAAATAAATAAATAAAATCTTTAAAAAAAAAGGAAAATATATACTCATCAAAATCTCCTCTTATGCAGATATTATTATGTTTGGGTGCAAGAGTAGTATAATATGGTTATTAGTAAAACCAGATCCTTACTCTTCTATTATAGACACTTAGGATTCAACTGTCCAAGTTCTGTCTATAGAAATTCCACCATGATTCCTTGAAACATCACAAAATGGTAAGGGGATTTATTCTTATGGTAAAAAGGAACATTCAGGGAAAATACCATTCTGGAGTCCAGGAACAATCAATTCCGTGAATGGCACTCGTTTGTATATTGCATCCTGCTTACATTTCTCCACATTCCCATTATTATAGATCAAATCCAATATTTCACTGACCCAGGTTGTTCCTAAGGGGAAAAAAATGGAACAACTATAAACTTTTCTGTCAAAAAGGGTATAAGAGAGTCAATATAGGTAGAGAAGTTGTATAATACCAAAAACAAAAATGTGCTCTTCCTTTCCATCCCCCTTTTCTCTTCCCACTTTTCTAAGGAAACATCCTTATCTATCTTGAACATATACATATGTGTTGTGTGTGAGAGAGTGGGATTAAAGTAATCATAAAGTAAGTCATAAAAGAGAAGTAAGACATGGGTAATTTAAGAGACAGTGTGTAAGTCATGTAGCAAACCCTCCTGAATGGAATGCAGAGGGAAGCAGACAATTTCAAGGAGTCTAACTAGCAATTTGTAGAGTTTTTATTAATATCAAAAATATGATTAGGCTCTGGGACTGAAGAGTACTTGAGGCAAAAACATTCGGTGGAGGTCTGAAGAAAGGATACAAAGAGAACTTGGTGATTGCATCTGTGGTGAGTAGGTGCTACTCACAAACAAGAGACCATAGATCCTAAGTGAGCAGAGAGGATGGAGTCACTCTGGTCTTTATGAGATTGTGTCTCGTTTGTCTTGAGAAATGGAACTAAAGTACAGATGGTCCCCTACTTATAATGGGTTCGACTTATGATTTTTCAACTTTATGATTGTGTGAAACTCATAGGCATTCAGTAGAAACTGAACTTCAAATTTTAACTTTTGATCTTCTCCTGGACTAGCGATAAGCAGTATGAAGCTTTCTCTCATGATGCTGGGCAGCGGCAGCAAGCGGCAGCTCCCAGTCAGCCAGGCAATAATGAAGATAAACAACTGATACACTTACAACCAGTCTGTACCCACACAACCATTCTGTTTTTCACTTACGGTACAGTATTCAAAGATTACATGAAATATTCAGCACTTATTATAAAATAGGATTTGCATTAATTTTGTCCAATTGCAGGTTAGTCTAAGTATGCTGAGCACATTTAAGGCAGGCTACGCTAAGCTATGATGTTCAGTATTAAATACATTTTCAACTTATGATGAGTTTATAGGGAGGTAACATCATCATAAGTCTGTATATAAGGATATGGCCTATTTAATTGTCTACAGTATTCAATGATCAGGTTATTGAGGCTGGGCTGAAAAAGCAATTATAATGATAGGAGAAAAATATCTTCTTAACTATTCCTATCCCCTTCCTCTTTATCAAACATGTAATGAATGATAATCTCTAAATTGAATAATCATGGGTGGAAACTAAAAAATTAAATTAAGTAATTAATCTATGCACCGCATAGATTTTGGCCAATGACCTGCACAAGGATGTACCTTTGGATTGGTTTCATAAATTAGAGTACTTTAGGCCTCCTTTTTAATTCTTTCTTGTGGACAATTCTTCCTCCTTTTCATCCCTAAATCATGAATATGAGACTGTCTCCCTCATCCCTCTAACACAGACAATTACAGTGCTAAGAAAAAGGTGAGTCAAATTAATACTATCCTTGAAGATTTTGTTGTCTCATCTGGCTTAGGCTTAAGCAGTGATTCATGGGGAAAAAAGAGACCTATATTCCAAAGTACAACAGAACATATTTCATTTCCTGTCAGTGAATGGTTGAAGTTATGGCCACTGAAATCTGATGGAAAGAAATACCATTTTAGCTATGCTTCAAATTGGAAATGTTTATTTTCCATAATTTTTGAAAAAAAAAACCCCACATGATTTACCATATATATGGAGCAAGTTGACTTAGATCCTTTACAACAAAATTCACAGGGAACTGATATATTAATAACTTTAAGACATGTTCTTAACAGTTTGTAAAGAGAAAAAAATCAAAGAAAACAATGACCAAGAGTATATAATTACTTTATGTGTAGCCATCTAGCCACCTAGCTTTTACTATATCAGAAGAAATCCAGCTTCAAAGAGCACTTTCATAAATAAACTATTTGTAAAATTGTACCTTCCAAAGATGATCTTAATGGTTTTCTGCTTATGAACATATTTTTTAAAATAGCAAAAACAAAAAGAGCATATATATTTTCAGTAACTGTCCAACCTTTTTTTTTCTTTTAAAGATTTTATTTATTTATTTGACAGAGAGAGCGAGAAAGCACAAGCAGGGGGAACAGTAGAGGGAGAGGGAGAGGCAGGCTCCCCGCCAAGCAGGGAGCCCAATGCGGGGCTCAATCCCAAGACCCTGGGATCATGACCTGAGCCGAAGGCAGATGCTTAACCATCTGAGCCACCCAGACGCCCCTGCCCTACCTTTTATAAACTTGTATCTCAACAAGGAGATGCAGAATAGTTTTGGTTCCAAACAATTTGGGATTGGTGAATTGCTCATAGAGCAATGTATGTAGTAAGAAAAGAAAGAAAAAAATAAGTTTTTGCCAAAACAAGCTTGTTTTCTTTTTTTTTTTTTTTTAAAGATTTTTATTTATTTGACAGAGAAACAGCGAGAGAGGGAACACAAGCGGGGGGAGTGGGAGAGGGAGAAGCAGGCTTCCCACTGAGCAGGGAGCCCGATGTGGAGCTCCATCCCAGGACCCTGGGATCACGACCCGAACCGAAGGCAGACACCTAACGACTGAGCCACCCAGGTGCCCCCAAGCTTGTTTTCTATTACTTCAAAGGTCTGTATTGTACATTTGTTTATTTCCTGAGAGGATCTCTTTGTTTTTGTACAATGTTATAATCTTGACATTAGAATCTCCAAAAATTCAGATGTTTCCTCCTAGGCTTTGTTACATATCCCTATAAAGTAATTTCAATATTTATCATATAAAAAGATTAGTACTTATTAAAAACTTCTTGTCCTTAAGTCTTTTAAGAAATTAAGCAGAAATATAAAGGAAAGTTGACTTTAGGGAATTTAGCAATTGGAATAGTTGATTGATTATGGGCTCAAGCTAATTAAGTGGATAAAAGGCAAGAGAAAACCCATTCTCTGATATCTCCCTTTACCTCTATCACTGAGTAAATTGGAAGACTCTGTCATAAAAAGATCTGGAGAAATTAAAATTATTGATTCTTATTGAGGCATCTTAACTCCTTTCTGAGATCATATACTGAGGTCAGCAGCTATTTAACTTTATAACAAAATATTTCTAAATGCATTTGTAAAGTGTAGAAAATAATAAAATATTAATGTTTTACACAGTATATTTAAAATACAATGAAAGGGGCGCCTGGGTGGCTCAGTCAGTTAAGCGTCTGCCTTCACTCAGGTCATGATCCCAGGGTCCTGGGGTCCAGGCCCACATCAGGGCTCCCTGTTCAGCGGGGAATCTGCTTCTCCTTTTCCCTCTGCCCCTCTCCCCTGCCTGTGCTCTCTCTCTCTCTCCTCTCTCTCTCAAATAAATAAATAAAATCTTAAAAAAATCAAAATAAATGGATATTTTATTAAATAAATTAGTATTTCATTACTATAGATCCAACAGCACTAGATCACCTTCCCGTGCATTATGAATCAGTGGAAGAAAAAAGAGTATAAAAACTAATAAGGTCTTGCAGGATTTATTTCATAAATGCTCTTTATATGTTAAATATCAACACTTTCCATTAGTATATTGAATTGTATACAACAAAGATTGCTGGGGAGGAGGAGCAAGATGGCAGAGTAGTAGGAGACCTAAATTTCGTCTGGTCCCAGGAATTCAGCTAGATAGTTATCAAACCATTCTGAACACCTACAGACTCAACAGGAGATCAAAGAAAAGAATAGCAGCAACTCTCTGAACAGAAAAGCGACCACTTTCTGGAAGGTAGGACATGTGGAGAAGTGAATCCGAGGCCATATTGGGAAGATAGATGGCGGGGGGAGGGGGCCTCCGTCAGCTGCTACCAGCAAGTGATAGAGCAGTGGAGCACAAAATCGGAAATTTTAGAAGTCTGCTCCGCTGAGGGACGTCGCTCCAGTGGCTAAGCTGCGGGGGGGGGGACCCTCGCTGAGACAGTGTGGTCTCAGGACCCTCGGGGTCACAGAAAGGCCAGGGGTGCCTGAGTGGGGCAGCGATCCTAGATATCAGAGTGGGGAAGCTGGCTGCAGAGACAGAGCCAAGGAGTGGGTTGCCATAAACCATGATCTGCAGCACAGTTGGGCCACTGCTCTTCCAGCAGGGACCCAACAAGCGGCAGATCCGAGGAGACTCTCCTTCCTCCTCTGGGAGGAGCAGCATGGGAGCGCACCACAGGGATCTGCTGGGTTTGGAGACTCCAAACGGGGTCATGTGCCAGAGATAGAAATGCTGGTCACAACCCAGGTGAGCAGGGAGTGCGGCCGGAGACCAGGGAGACAGGAGTTATTGACTGCTTTTCTCTGGGGGCTCACTGAGGAGTGGGGCCCCGAGCTCTCGGCTCCTCTGGGGCTGATTGGGAGGCCGCCATTTTCACTCGTGCTCCAAAGCTGTTCGGAAAGCTTGCAGGGAACAAAATCTCCTGAGAGCAAACCCGAGCAGATTACTTAGCCCGACTGGCAAGGGCGGGGCAATTCTGCCTCTGGCAAAGACATTTGAGAACCACTGCGACAGGCCCCTCCCCCAGAAGATCAGCCAGAATAGCCAGCCAAGACCAAGTTTACCAGTCAATGAGAATGGCAAAACCCCAGTGCTAGGGGAAAACAGCACATAGTCTTTAGTCTTTCAAAGTTAATTTTTAAAATTTTCTTTATTTTTTCTTTTTCTATTTTTTTAGTTGAATTTTTCTTCTTTCCTTTTTCAACCAACATCTTACAATTCCTTTTTTAAAATCTTTTTTAATTTTCATTTTTACAGTCATATTCTATCTCTTCATTGTATTTAACCTTATTTTTTGTATATATATATAAGTTGTTCTTTCTTTAAAATTTTGAGATACAGTTTCTTCTAATAGACCAAAATATACCCTAAATCTAGTGTATGACATTGTCCTAGTCTCCTGCCTGATCACATTCTTTTTTTTTAATTTTTAATTTTAATTTTTACATTTTTTTCATTCTTTTTTCAACCAACTTCTTATCAATTCCTTTTTTAAAATCTTTTTTAATTTTCATCTTAACAGTCATATTTCATACCTTCATCATATTTACCCTTATTTTTGTATATATATAATTTTTCTTTCTTTAAAATTTTGGGAGGCAATTTCTTATAACAGACAAAAATACACCCAAAATCTAGTGTGTGGCTCTGTTGTATTCACCAGCCTGATCATATTCTTTTCTTTTTTTTTTCTCCCTTCCTTTCCCCCCTGGTTTTGGGTCTCTTCTGATTTGTTTAGTGTATATTTTTCTGGGGTCGTTCTTACCCTTTTAGCATGTTTTTTAGCATTTTGTTCTCTCATTCATCTATTCTCCTCTGGACAAAATGACAAGATGGAAAAACTCACCTCAAAAAAAAAAAAAAAGAACAAGAGGCAGTACCGACTGCCAGGGACCTAATCAATACAGACCTTAGTAAGATGTCAGAACTAGAGTTCAGAACGATGATTATAAAGATACTAGCTGGGCTTGAAGAAAGTATAGAAGATACTAGAGAATCCCTTTCTGGAGAAATAAAAGAACTAAAATCTAACCAAGTCGAAATCAAAAAGGCTGTTAGTGAGGTTCAATAAAAAGTGGAGGCTCTAACTGTGAGGATAAATGAAGCAGAAAAAAGAATTAGTGATATAGAAGACCAAATGATGGAAAATAAAGAAGCTGAGAAAAAGAGAGATAAACAACTACTGGATCACGAGGGGAGAATTCGAGAGGTAAGTGATACCATAAAGTGAAACATTAGAATAATTGGGATCCCAGAAGAAGAAAGAGAGAGAGGGGCAGAAGGTATATTGAAGCAAATTATAGCAGAGAACTTCCCTAATTTGGGGAAGGAAACAGGCATCAAAATCCAGGAGGCACAGAGAACCCCCCTCAAAATCAATAAAAATAGGTCAACACCCCAACATCTAATAGTAAAACTCACAATTCTCAGAGACAAAAAGAAAATCCTGAAAGCAGCTTGGGACTAGAGGTCTGTAACCTACAATGGTAGAAACATTAGACCTATCCACAGAGACCTGGCAGGCCAGAAAGGACTGGCATGATATATTCAGAGCACTAAATGAGAAAAATAAGCAGCCAAGAATACTGTACCCAGCTAGGCTGTCACTGAAAATAGAAGGAGAGATAAAAACCTTCCAGGACAAACAAAAACTAAAAGAATTTGTGAACACCAAACCAGCCCTACAAGAAATATTGAAAGGGGTCCTCTAAGCAAAGAAAGAGTCTAAAAGTAACATAGACCAGAAAGGAACAGAGACAATATACAGCAACAGTCACCTCACAGCAATACAGTGGCACTAAATTCATATCTTTCAATAGTTACCCTTAATGTAAATGGGCTAAATGCCTCAATCAAAAGACACAGGCTATCAGCTTGAATAAAAAAACTAGTTTTTGAACCAGATCTGCTAGAGCTTGGTAGAGGAAAAGAGGGTTTTAATTATTTTTCTCATTTTAGGTTATTTCTTATTTTGAAAAGGAGTTATCAGGTTCAGAATGGAGTCACCTGTACTAAAAGCCACCTCAGCAAACCAAGACTTAACTACCTAAGCTCATTGCACTTTCAATCCCCCCACCCACCCAGGCAGGAATGTAACTTTAACCAGTTAACCTGGGATTACCTTGTTAGCACTAGTAAGGTCACCCATGCCAGAGGCCCTCCATTCTCCTTAGGAAGGCAACCTTGCCTGAAACAATGCATTCTTTGCAACTAATTTCCTTTTTCTGCCCCTTTTCCACCTTTGAAAGTCTCTCCTTTTCTACAGCTCAGTTTTCTACAGCTCATTGCTAGATGGGATGCTGCTAGATTCATGAATTGTTGAATAAAGCCAATTTCATCATCAAATTTAATCAATTAATAAATCTTTGTTTTTTAACACTCAGAAAAGTTTTTTTTTTTATTCACTGTGTTCCTGCAACCTTTTCCATTAACCTCAAAAGTGTGTTTATCCACAAGAAACTACTTCTTCCATAATCCATATAGTGGGACTGGTATTCTGTGCTGAACTTCAGATTAACCGGAAAAGATTCTGACACTCAGATCTCTTAAAAGGGCAAAGAGGAAAGTGAGAAATAGCATTCCAATGAAGGAGAAGAGCAGACACAAGACATCTAATGACTTAGTACTTAAAAGTAATGATGTGTATCTATTGAAATAAATTCTTTCCAAGATATTCTTGAGTGACAAAAACTGGGGGAAAAACAATTCATAGAGTGTATTCTCCTTAAGGTAAAATAAACAAAATACTACGTATTTCTTAATATATGTATCTGTGTCTTAGTGTATGTATACATACAAGGAAAGGTTTGCAAATTGATCTTCACGGACCTCCAAAAAAAGATGTGAAATTGGGTGGGATCGAATAGTGACTTTGCTTTATCTAATTGTTTGAATTTATATTTTGTGATAAAATAGAATTATGTGCGTGGGTGTGTATGTATTAGTGTATTCCTTGGGAAATTAAGAACAACTTGTAGAGAAGAAGAAACATACTCAGTAGAAGAAAAGAGCATAGATAAAAAGATGACTGGATCGCAGGATGGTAGAGAAAATACTTTTATATTTTTGTGTGGTTAAGGCTTTCTGAACAAATAAATCTAGGACCTAAGTTAACAAACAAGGCTTGGAAGTTAAAAAATGGCTAAATAGAGAATGAGAACTGAGATTCACTCTCCCTTGGACTTAGGTGTTTACATTTCAAAGGGGAGTAAAGTCTGAAATCAGAAAACTTTCCTGGGTTTGCAAAACTGCAGGACTTGACCTATTTTCCCCCTAGAAATCCTTTACATTCCAAAGGATAAGTACCTTGAAACCCTCTTATTCATGTCCCAGTTATCATTTGTTTAGATTGGGGAGATTAAGCTTCCTTCTATCTCTCAGCACCAGAGAAGGATGACACGTATATAAACTCCCAAATGTATCCTTTTTGGGGTTCCTCTCCTGTAGTGCAAAAATTGCCTTTGCACTCCCAGTCTGTCACTTTGCTTCAGGAGAAAGGCAGAGAGAGCAGGCACGGGGGACTGGTAAGATTGTCACTGTAATAATACCTCTGATCCCTGCACCAAGAATTTCATGTTTACTTTCAGACAACACAAACAAGTATAGGGATCAAAAACTTACCACAGCACTAGTATTCATTCCATCGAAGAGTGAAACTTTTGTGCCAGGGTTGAAGGTGGCTGTCTCCCAGCTGGTTTTTTAAATCTCATCATTTTCAGTACAGAGATTAAAAGACATTATTTTCACTTGATTTATTTCACATGTATCTATTAAGGGCTTAGTAGGCACCAAAAAACAGGCTTAAATCTAAATCTAAATCTTTTGGGATGAGGCAGACAATAGATAAACCAGCAAACATTTAGAAAGTCAAATAGCTTTAATTTTTAAACTAAGGCAGGATAGTAGGATAAGAATTTATTTTAAATATTTTAAATATTTATTTTAAATAAGGTCCTTTCTGAGGAGGTCGAATTCGAACAGAGATGCAAATAAATTGAGTGAGCCCTGCAGATATTTTGGGGAAGAGCATTTCCAGAGAAGAGGTCACAGCTAATACAGATGTGCCAAGTCAAGGACATGGTCAGTATGTTTGGGGAACAGCAACCAATTACTATGGATGCAGGAGAAAAAGGGACAGAAAGGAGGACACGAGTTCGGAGAGATGGGAAGCCAGATTCAGAGTTTTGTAGCCCAGGGCAACTTCGGCTCCTCTGAGAGAACTCATCACAGGAATCTAAGTAGAGGACTAAGAGATCCAAATTCTATTTTAAAAGAGTGTCGAAAACAAAGATGAGCTTGGAAGTGGGATGAGAGAAGAGCAGAAAGAATAGTTGGAGATTTTGCAACTATCCAGGCCATGGTCCATTTACTTAGACAAAAATTAAAGTGAGGGATTTGCTAAGTGACCCTAGGGCTAATGGGATTTGGGGATGGTAAGTGGGTTGTCTAGAGCCTCAGGCAGTAGGCAGCCTGTAACCATGGCCTTGGGTCGTGCCTTGGCCACTGCAGTTCCCTGTCGGGCAGCAGCCCAGGCAGTGGCTGACCCCCTCCCATGATGCCATTCCTGGCATTTTCTGCATTGTGAGCTGTTCCCCAAAAGGCAGGACCTGACATCATATGAAGGGAAGGAAGCCGTTATGATTCTAATCTTTCCCTGCAGCTCAATCCAATTTCTGGTGTCCGAACATTATAAAACATTAACTACTACAAAGCTGGGAGTTTCTGGTTGCGGGCACAGATACGTAACTGGATCCACTGAGATATGACACTTATCTTCTTGCCACGGTCAGGGTACCTAGCAACCCAAGTGGAAGAGGAACACCCCAGAATAGGAACGATTTGCTGTGGTGTTGCTGGAGTAATAACACAAACAGTGTTCTGTGCGTTTGATGTAAACGTGGGCGAAGGCAATTGGGAACTGTTTGGCAGAATCTGAAGTGTTTTACCACGAGAGAAACAAATGGACTATGTCTGTGGAGATCGTGGAATTCCAAAAAGATTATATCCTGGTTTATCTCTTAATTACATTCATGGCATTCCCTCGTAAGCTTGGCTTTTATAACATACGAATTTATGAAGCAGTTTTTTTCACCACGACTAAAAACAATATCCTGCCTCCCACCCCCACACCCCGTTAATAAGTTAATAAACTGTTGGAGAGAGAGATAAGATGTTACTTTATAAGATGTTATTTAGATGAAACATTTAGTTGGATATTTACCAGGCTGTAGGAACCGCTGCTATTTTAGTTCTTTCTTTTTCTTCTTTTTCCTTATTATTCTTCCTTTCTTTGTTCCTCACCAATCAAACATATTTCCTAAACTTTTTTTGATTCCATAAATTGCAGTTTAGGATATTGAAAAATCCTTAAGCTGATACCAGATAATTAGGGGTTTTGTCTTTTTTTTCTTAAGAAAAAAGTTTTAAAGTGCTATGTGGAAGTAGAATTTCAAAATGGTGCTGTCAGCCAATAATGTTATTCTTAGATTTTCATTATAGTTACAATTTTTAAAACATTCTAATGTTGTATGTTAATATGAAATAAATAGGTTTGGTTATGTTGCAGCAGAAATATGAGCGCTGATCAACAAAAAAATGTGAGAGCTGATTTTTTAAGTTCAGTAAAACATAGTTTAGAAACCAACATTGAAATACTGTTCTTAGTTCTCATAATTGTACTTCACTAGATAAAAGAACACCTTTTTAAAAAACATATTTTTAACATTTTTAACAGAAGTAAATATTGCTTTAAGAAAAAAAAAAGGTAGCCATATAGGGGTGCCTGGGTGGCTCAGTCGGTTGACCACCAAGCTCTTGGTTTCAGCTCAGGTCATGATCTCAGGGTCACGATCAGGGTAACGAGATCCAGCCAGGAAGCCCCACAGCTCAGTGCAGAGTCTGCCTGGGATTCTCTCTCTCCCTCTCCCTCTCTTTTCCCCTCTGCTCCTTCCCCTACTCATGCTCCTAAGCTTGCTCTCTCTCTTTCTCAAATAAATAAATAAATAAATAAATAAATAAAATCTTTTAAAAAATAAAATAAAATAAAAGGTAGCCATATAAATAATTATTATGCAAAATGTACAAAAAACTCTCGAAACTCAAAATAAAAAAAAATGGATAACAGATCTGAACAGACATCTCCACAAGCAAGACATATAGATGGCAAATAAGCATATGAAAAGATGTTCAGCATTACATGACATTAGGAAATTACAAATTACAACCATTGTGAGATATACTACTACACACCTATTAGAGTAGCAAAAATCCAAAACAATGACAATACCAAGTGCTGGTGAGGATGTGGAGCATTAGGGACTCTTGTTCATTGCCAGTGGGAGTGCAAAATAATGTGGTCATTTTGGAAGACAGGTCGGCAATTTTTTACAAAACTCTACATAATCTTACCATTTGAGCCAACAATCACAATGCTAGGTATTTACTCAAATGAATTAAAAAACATGTGCATACAAAAATGTACCCATGAATGTTTATGCAGCTTTATTAATAATCAGTAAAAGTTGGCAGCAGTCAAGATGTCCTTCAATAGGTGACCAGATAAACAAACTGTGGCACATCCATACCATTAAATATTGTTCAGCAATAAAAGAAACGAGCTATCAATCCATGAAAAGACATGGAGGCACCTTAAATTCATTTTGCTAATTGAAAGAAACCAGTCTTAAATGGATGCAGCCTGTATGATTCCAACTATATGAGGATTTATTGGAACTCTATGTACTTTCTGTGCAATTTTTCTGGACACCTAGGAATTCTCTTTGAAAAATTGTCCATTAAACAAACAAAAAGTACCTTTGTAGAGATTCAACCACAAGTGATAAATTTTTGAGTATTACTCAAATTTATTACCAGTTACTATGGGTGATTTACATATGTTTTTGGAAGTCAATGTATTTTCCAAAGGCAGTAATAATAAATATTAAATATCTTTGCTTTCAAGATAGAGATTAGCATTGTCAAATTTTATCCTTGTTACTGGAAGGTTTGGTATATGCTAGAAGACATAAGTGAATTTTGAAATACCCGTAACATAGTTATGTGAATGCTAAAGAATGTTTCTTAGACATACTACCACCATGATAGAACTAGTCTTTCATGTAAATCATTTTAATGCAATATTAACTTAAGTAGAGATGTAAAATAGGATTTAAATTATGCTTTATTTTAAGAAAATGGTTTAAAGTGTAACAAATCCATTTATCATATTCAGAGCCATTTCTATGTCTTATTATTAACATGACTGATTGGAAGGGGAACAATGTGATTTGTAGAGTTGATGTTATTTTAAGACATTAGAAATCTAAGTTGAAAGTAATTTTTCTCCTTCAATTTTTATTTTTCCATAAAATCTTTCTTGCCATTTTACCTTAGTAAAAATGTCATGAACTGATTTCATTGAAGATATGTATCTCTTATGATTTCTAAATATACTAGTGGATGGAAATACATGAGTTCCTAAAACTATTTTATTTTCATTTCTGGGATGCATTATAACAAAATAGTACCAGATCACAAGAAGACTTGAATATATAAAATAAGTATCTCAATCATGTTATCAGTGACAGAGAACTCAAGAGTACTTTTTAAGAAAAAATTTGTATTCTATATAATAAAATACATAGAATAATTAAAAATATTTTTTCCATGTTTCAATAACAATGATGAAAATAGTTGATACTGTTCTAGATTTAAAAAAGGACTCAAGAAAAAAACTGAGATACTAAAAATGGAACTTATTTGAATCCTGATTTGAAAAATAGATTCAAAAAATGACTTTTTAAAGGTTATCAGAAACATTTGAGTAAGTACTTGACATTAAATGGCATTAATAAAATATTGTTAATTTTCTTGGGTATAAAAATGGTACTGTGGCTGTCTTAGTCCATTTTGGCAGCTATAATGAACTTCCATAGACTGGGTGGCTAATAAACAACAGAAATTTATTTCTCACAGTTCTAGAGGTTGGGAAGTCCGAGATCAAGGTGCTGGCAGATTCCATGTCTGGCAAGAACCCTCTTCCTTGTCATAGATAGCTGTCTCCTGGCTGTGTCCTCCTGTGGCAGAAGGAGAAAGAAAGCTCTCCTGGGGCCTCTTTTATAAAGCTCTAATCCCATTCACAAGGGCTTCCCCCTCATGACCTAATCACTTCCCAAAGGTGATTATGTTAGGTATTTGGTATTCCCAAATACCATCATGTTAGGAATTAAAATTTCAACATATAAATTTTGGAGGTATATAAACATTCAGTCTATAGCAGTGGTTATATTTTTGAAAATACTTTTTAGAGATTCACACTACAATGTTTAGGGGCAAAATGGTATGATATCTGAGATTTGCTTTAAAATACTCAAAGAGGGCGCCTGGGTGGCTCAGTTGGTTAAGTGACTGCCTTCGGCTCAGGTCATGATCCTGGAGTCCCGGGATCAAGTCCCACATCAGGCTCCCTGCTCATCAGGGAGTCTGCTTCTCCCCCTGACCCTCCTCCCTCTCATGCTCTCTGTCTCTCATTCTCTCTCTCGCAAATAAATAAAATCTTAAAAAAAATAAATTAATTAAATAAAATAAAATATTCAAAGAAAAACTGGGGCGCCTGGGTGGTTCAGTCAGTTAAGTGTCTGACTCTTGGTTTTGGCTCAGGTCATGATCTCAGGGTTGTGATCTCAGGGTCCTGAGATCGCGCCCCACATCAAGCCCCGCAATCTGTTCCGAGCTCAGCAGGAAAGCTGCTTGGATTCTCTCTCTTCATCTCCCTCTGCCCCTCTCCCTGCACACACACACACACACACACACACACACACTCTCTCTCTCTCTCTCTCTCTAAAATAAATAAATAAATCTTTAAAAAGAATAAAATACTCCAAGAAAAATCAAACTGAGGATGGGGTAGGTGAAACAAGCTTTGAAAAATGATGTTCAATCTGGGTAATGGGTAGATGGATCTTGTTGTATCTTTACTTTTGAGTATGATTTAAACTTTTCATATTAAATACTTTTAAAAATCTTTGGTGTAAACACATTCTTTCTTTCTGTAATATGTTTTAGTCATTGCTTCAGCTTTACTTCCAATGCACTTTACAAAAACTCCATTTTTTTGGTATGTTCTTAATTTTACACAAACCTTGTGCTTTCCTGATTCTATACCTATGTTTGAGATTTTTATATGTTCTGGAACATCTTCATAGGTCATGTTTAGGCTTGTGTTGGAGCCTCAGGAGTCCACTGCACTGACAGTTATCTGTTAACAAAGTTATTAATTCAGAAGGTGTAACCGAACCTCCTTAAACATTTTTCCCAGAACTCTGAAATCAACTTGATATGTAAGCTTTACCCTTCCCAGTCCTAAATTTGTCTAGAAAGTCATCTCAGATGTTTGAATCAGGGATTCTTTGCCCTTTGGTAGAAATAATGGTAAGAAAAGATCACGTCCTTTACATTCTGAATAACAATACATTATCTGCAAGTATTGACAAGCCCTTGAGGATATGCTATTATATATTCAGTCCCAAATGAAAGAATTTGCAACCAATGGGAGACTGTTTCTCCAGACTGATACTGAGACTGTTTTTATACTCAATGTGAGGCACTTGTAATTTTATTTATTTCCAGGTATGAATGTAAAAGAAGAAAAATATTATGAGTTGTTTTGTTTTGTTTTGTTTTTTGTTTAGGGGAGACTGAGGAACAAAGTGTAGAATCAGAACAAAAAAAAGCATAGTCAAAGCATTAAAATAACATGAGATTTGAAATGAGAAGGAGGAAGGACAGAAACATATTTATGATGATTTGTGGTGTGGTGTGTAAGGGGGAAAAGACCTCATGTTTTAAAAAGAGAAAAAGAACACAGTATTTAGCTAGATAGTAATAAAGATGTTTGTTAAATGGTGAAACAACTAACTTCTAGATTAAGCTTTCTAGAGATTACCTGGAAGGCAAATGCTTTTAGAAATAAAACTGGATGATTACTATTACAGCCCAATTCTTTTGTAGCAGCTCCAGTTGGCAAGGGGCATGCATTATGTCCCAAAGCCATTGAATAGTGTATTTAAGCAGAAAGAAAAAAATCAGTCCTGTAAGCCTTTGTATGTCTTATGTCCAGAATGTTAAAATATTTAAACATCTGGAAAAGAATGAACAGTCATTGGGTCAAGAAGGCTGATTGAAAATATATCTTTACATATTCACTTTCCCTAAAGAATATCGAAATCATAGAAAAACTATAAGCACACATCCCCCCAAACTCTGATAAGCACCAAATGACCAAAATAGGGACAACTATCTGGAATATATAAAACAAGTGAGATTGTATTGTCAGTAGAATTACAACCCCCTGGAGACAAGAAAGAGTCTTCAAAGATACTGAGTTATCTCAGCAGAAGAGGACAACCTCAAGATCAGAGACGGCAGAAGCCCACAGAAGGAGATGCCTGTGGACGCAGCTGTGCATTTAATCTATGGGTAGCCAAATAGCTGTCCTAATGCTCTGCTTCTGATTCTGGATATTTCTCCCGGACAAAAGCTGGGAGTGAAGCTATCTAAAATGGGATTTTCCAACACAAATTTCAATTGACAACAGAATTTACAATAATCAAATTTTAGTTGGTAACAGAAATTTCTAGAACATATACTATAGATGGAGAAGTACAACCCTGGTAACTTAAGACCACTAAGGAAAACAAACTGACTTGGTCAAACAAAAGTTAAATGTACACTGTAAAGAAAAGCACACTGAATACATGTCTTACTCTTTCTAGCGGTTAATTGTGTGATATACCTCAAGAATACTGTTAAATATAGAGACTAATGATACGCAATATAGTGAACCATGTTCTAGTATAAACAGACAACCAAAAGCATGATGGAGAGGCCCCCAAGTTACAAAAAGAAGCATTAATACCTGAAGAAACTGGTTTATGCAGAAAACTCAAAAAAACTTTAGAAAATGAATAATTGGTATGCCCATCATTATTCAGTAGGATATTATACCTATTTTTTTTTTAAAGATTTTTTTATTTATTTACTTGAGAGAGAGAGAATGAGAGAGCAAGCACATGAGAGGGGGGAGGGTCAGAGGGAGAAGCAGACTCCCTGCCGAGCAAGGAGCCCGATGCGGGACTCGATCCAGGGACTCCAGGATCATGACCTGAGCCGAAGGCAGTCGCTTAACCAACTGAGCCACCCAGGCGCCCAGGATATTATACCTATTTTAAAATCAAGTGCTTTGAAAAAGGAAAAATTATTACTTCTAGAACTTAATTACATGATTATTGAAATAAATTCTCTATATATTAAAATAAAATATCAAATCAGCCACCTAGGAGATGAAAGAGAAATTTTTTTGGACGGATTAGTACAAAGGTCAAGAGGACATAAAATGTAGGAGAAGACTTAAACTGAATACGTATCTAGATATTCAAAAACCTGTTTAATAAGTATTCCAGAAAGCTAGACATGAGAAAATGCAATGCAAAGGAAATAGAAAAATAAACCGGGACAAAATAGGTTTCTTTGAACGAACCATTATAGTGACAAGAAGTAAAAATGAAAAAAACAAGCAGAACAAAACAGAACTTATCTACATCTTGCTAAGCAAGAAACTTTCATGAATATATTTAGAAACAAACTGATTAGATTGTTCACAAGGACTTTTACCTCTCTTTTTGCTGATAAGTAAGCATCTTTTGTTGAGTCTGACCTTTCTCTCCACGTGAGACATAGGTATAAAGAAATCAGAAGGGCAAATTATAAGTCACTTTGTAGACTCTGTGACATCCAAAGGCAGAGGTCTGTTCAACTACCTCTAATGGCTAGGTAGAAAGTTAAGTGCTTTCTGCATATGCACATTTAGCACACCCACAGAAATGTTTTTTCCATAGTGAAATTTAAAAAAAAAATAGCAATGCATATGGAAGAATTATAAACATGGACACAGATGTAGGGCATCTGAAGGTAATCAAGGAGAAAAATTCAGAGCAGAGAGCCCTGTGGGCATCAGAGTAAAGGGTAAAGCCCCATGCACAACACTGTAATGTAAGACTTGGCGCTAAGATAACTTAATTAAAACTTTGGGGAATGGTGGTGTTGGAGTTCTTCCTCAGGCAGATTGACTGACAGAGCTGCAATGACTCAGCCCAGGATAGGTAAGTGATTCTAGAATTCAGTCTGCTGAAGGATCCAGACTGGAAGAACAAGAAAAGATTCCCCCAGCTCAGCTTCAATTTTGGCATTTGAAAAAAGAAACAAAAACATTCAACATATCCAAAGTTACATAAATGCTCCATTAGTAAGATACACAGGCTCACAAAATTGTAAATGTGGACAAATACGTGTTTATTATCTGAAAGAAGTCCTCTTTGCAGCTGTTACCTGGTGTCCACATTTCTTTCAGAAGAGATATTCGGGACATGTACATACGTAAATAAAATAGTGTTACAGATCAAAGATCAAACTACGCACAAGGTCAGGTGACTTCGACCTGGTGAATTGAGAATCATGCAGTAGATGAGGTCCGAGCCAAGAATCGGCATCCAAGGCCCTCACCAATCGGATGGAGAATGGGAGAGAAACAGCATCCCAGGCCATGAAGCAATGTGAATAAGGAGCAGTGAGGAAAATAGACTAGGGCGTAAAGGGAACTTCACACAACTTGGATCAATATAATGCAAGACAAGGCTAGCAAGTCTTATGGGCAAAGACAAAAATGTGAAGTTGTCTGTGTATATCTATAGGCAGGAGATTCAGGATGGTTTTATGGTTTTTAAGCAAGAAGTTGAATGTTCAGATTGACATTTTAAGTGACTCTGGGACTAATTTCTAGATAGAACAGAGAAGTTTGAGGTAGGAGGCAAAAGGCTTCACCCTTACTCATTTGTGATGTGACTGTGGGTTCAGGGAAAGAGGGCTGAGATCACTGGCTGCCTTTGATAGAGGGCTTTCCTTGGAGCAATGGCAAGAGCAAAGCTTGAAGAGTAAGTGAGAACACAGAGAACACACCCATTACAGTAACAACATGTCAGGATGGTTACCTTGCAGTTTTTCTCCCAGAGGGTTGTGGAAGTAGGTGAATAAGAAACGTCTTTACAACTCTCTGATATGGCATTTTATTCAAAGACCCCATACCTTAAAAGGCATCCATGAATTGTTACAGGATTGTAAGATGCCACACGTTTCTAATAGTCTTCCCACATAGTTTTAACCAAACAGTTCTCAAAATGTGATATCCCTGGACCAGCAGCATCAATATCATCAACCAATTTGAGAAATGCAAATTCTCAGATCCCGCCCCAAACCCAGTGAATCATAAACTCTGAAAGTGGGGTCCATAATTTGTGTTTTAATTAGCCCTCGAGGTTAATTAATTCCTCAAGATGATTCTAAAGCACGTTAAATTTAAAAACCACCGGTCTAACTCATCCCAAAGATCACATTAACAGGTAAATTAAGTACAGGAACTAATTGAGGCCTAGTATCAATCCACTCAAGGCATTATGATAATATTTTTTCAGCAGTGTCACAATTGGAGTTATTTGTGAATGTCTATATCATATATTAAGTCAAATTATATGATGTCAAACAGCTCTGGTAAGGACAAACTTGAGTAAAACTTGCCATTTGCAATTTCAGGCATAATCAATTCCATGAACACAACTTGGTTATAAATAGAATCTTATTTACATTTTTCCACATCTATTTTATTAAGAATAAAACCATGGTTAGTAATCTCCTCTATCACTTTATTAACCCTGGTTGTCTTTGAAAAATAAAAAGAAATCAGATTTATTCTTTTTCTGGGGTTTACTAGGAAAACATACTCACCTAATAGTTTTCCCTTTCATTTTAATGAGACATTACCACTGTATTATATTCTATCTAACATAGATTGAGTGTTACCATGTGCCACGTACTATTTCAATCCTCGGAAAACTCTATAAAGTCAACAGAATTATCATCTACATTTTGTATATAAGGATATAGAGGCACAGAAGTGATAAGGAATGCATGCAAAATTCTTTACCTAGAAGGTAAGAGAGCCAGGATGATTGTTCCAGAATCCATAGTAGTGGTTTTTCTAAATAAGATTTAAAATTCATTTTTGTTTGTTTTGTTTGTTTAAATCAGGCTTAGTGAGGCATAATGTATAGACAGTGAAATTCACCATCTTTTATGGTCCAGTCACTACCCATAATTCATCCTTTTCCTTTACAACAGTGGTTCTCAAAGTTTGGTCCCCAGACTAGCAGTGTCAGCATCACTTGGAAACTTGTTAGTCTACCCCAGTCTTACTGAATCAGAAACTCAGGAGGAGATGAGATCCAAAGCACAAAGCATGTGTCATATTTGCTAAACTTAACATCTACAGTAATAAATCATGTTAATAGTGTATATCCTTGATATGCTGAAATGAAAATAGTACTTAACCTGTGGTGCTCCTCCCCAAAACTCACGACTCCAGTCTAACGATGAGAAAACATCAGACAAATCCCACATTCTACATTCTATTGACAATTATTCTTCAAAATTATCAAGGTCATCAAAAACAAGAAAAACAGTTATAGCCAAGAGGAGCCTATGAGACATAAGAGCTAAATGTAATCTGGTATCCTAGATAGGATCTTGGACAGAAAAAAAGATATTGAGTAAAAACTAAGAAAATCTGAATCAAATATGAACTTCAGTTAATAATAAGGTATCAATGCTAGTTTATTCACTGTAACAAATGCACAATAGTAATGCAAGATGTTACCAGAAGAGAAAATTGGGTTGGGTTATGTGAAAAATCTACTATTTTCACAATTTTTCTATAAATATGAAATTGCTCTAAAATTAAAAAACTATTAACATAAACAAGTAATGAGATAATAATTCAACTTAAAAGTTAGAAAAAAGAATAATCTATCAAAATAAACTTTAATATGCAGAACCCAATTACAAACAAGAGTAGAAAATGAAAGAGTACTTAGGGAGGAGAAACAAAGGCACACAATCTTTCTCTTTAAGATAAAGATTAAAATGGAAGAAATCAAAGCAAAATGGACAAAGATAAAAATATCACACGTATAAGCAGTACTGGAAATGAGAACAAGTGATTTATAACATGAAAGTGATGAAGACATCTATGAACACCTTTTTGTCAGTAAATTAAAAAAAAATAGATGAAATGGAGACATCCCTGACAAAATATGATTCTAATCAGCAACAAATACAAAGAAAACATCAAAAACATTGTTTTGATTACATTTCTTTAATGATTATTGAATACGATACTACCACATTAAGAAATTTAATAATTTAATAAGCAATTAAATAATACTATAGCCTTTAAAGAAACTTAATAAGCAATTTAGTACTTTACAGAAAACAAGTATCAGATTTGACAGTTTCACAGGAGAGGTCTATTAAATATTCAAAGAAAAAATAATTGTTGATACTTCAAATTCTGATGGTGTTGCAAGTGATATTCTCTTTAGTTCCAGTAGGAGGAGGTAAAACCTAAGGATTTTAAATGGAAGCATCAGAGAAGAAACATTGAAAGCTAAGGGGAAACCCAGACTTCAAGATTTAATTCCACGCACCTTTGTGAAACATACTACAAGTCTTGAGGCAGTGCCGAGTTTTGCTTTCTAGGTTAGGTGCTTTCTGACCATTCTAAATGAAGATGTTTGAGTTTTGTGTCTGGGGAAGTGTTGTGGTGGCAAAGCAATGTTACGTGAATGGACTAAGGGAAACTACCAAGTACTACCTCTCCTCCCTTCCACTTCCTTCTCCTCACCTTCTCTCTCTCTCCCTCACTCAGTCTCTCTCTCTCTCTCTCTCTCTCTCTCTATCTCTCTCTCTCTCTCACACACACACACACACACACAGACCCCCAGGGAGACATACTCCCCTCTACCCTCCAGATTTGAGAAGGGACAATGGATTTATTTTTATTTTGATTCCCCCCTTTGATCATTAGGTGGCACCAAAGAGCAACATAATATACTCAGATAAAATGTAAAGTCAGAGAAAAGCGGAACAGGTCCGGCAAGCAATTATCTTTAATTAGGCAGGCAGGACTGGATTGAAATAATATTAAACAGATTTATTAAAATTTCCTGAAATATGACCTGTCAATCACTAAAGATCATAGCAGAATACTTCAGTTAAAAATTCTACAAATCATGTGAATTATTTTATCTTTGCTAGAAAATAAGCATTACTAATTTGAATTTGTCTAGATATTTCTATTATCAATGGATCAGGTCCTAGATATTTAAAATTATTAGGTATACTAGACATCAAAATACACAAATGAATTTGTTACTCTCATGTCCTTATTTGTTTCCTTGAGTTTATGTCAAGGCTATGGGGTTAGGGATGAGTAGCTAATTCAATTTCAGTTCAATTTATATTTCAAGTGCTGTAAGTTGCTGATAAAACAGTGATGTCTGTCATTGCCCTCAAAGATTTCACAAATAAGAAGGGGAAGACAAAAGTGTAAGTAAGCAATTAAAATATGGTGCTGATAGAATATGCTGATCACGTGGACATTAAACACTGTCCAAAAGACCTCAAAAAAGGGTCACTTACACAGTGGAGGGGAAGTGGTGACAAAGCTGGGGTAGGCGAGGAAGAGCAGGGAGGTAGTGCAGTAATAGAACACGGAAACATTCCACGTGAAGGAAATAACATGCATAGGGATGGAGGAGTAAGAGCTTCATGCATTTTTGAAACCAAAAGAAGTTTGTTGTGGATGTGTCCTTCAGAAAAGATGAGTGTGCTGGTTGGTGAGAGGTGGAGCTTTCTTTAGCTCATATCATGCAGGGATTTATAGGTGAGTTTAGGTGACAAACAATTATCCTATAAGCAATGGGGAGACAGTGGAAAAACAGGTACCATGGTCAGCTTTGCATTTTGAGAGACTCGTTGTTGCTCAGGCGTGGAACGCAGATCAGATAGGAACAATATTAGAAACAGTGAGAGGGGTGAAGAGAGGAGACCTCCAGTGAGTTGATGGTGGCTTACTATAGAGAGCGAAATGGAGTCTCTCATGTCAAGTAGGGTCCCATGTCAAGCAATGACGCAAGCAGTTAAAGGTTCTGCAGCTACAAGACATTGCTGGGGCCAGCATCAGCTGACACCCAGGCAGAACCAGAGGAGGTCTGTAGGGGCCTGAAACCCATTAAATCCCTTTAAAACGGGGATGATTTTGGCAGCAAACTGTCAGACGTGACCTCTCTATGTCTGACCACTTAAAAAAGGCAGCTGCCACCCCAGGCTCTGCCCCCTTGCTCTCTGAACAGAACCGAGATCCTTTACTGCTTGAACATAAGAAGCAGTAAGTGCTGAGAGCTGACCTGGACCAAGATGACAGAGGCCTTATCTCAACTGTGTGCCCATGGACTGACTCCACCTTCGCTTCGTTAACTTCCTGCATCCTCCTGTTATCTCGATGGTTGTGTGGTTTATCTTATGCCCTGCTCTGTGTGCTGTGTAAGAAGCCAAGTTTAACCACATGGTAAAATGTTATAGAGCTTGGAATCCTGAACGTGCTTTGTAATTGTGATTAACTTTGCTTTATGACTGAATAAAGCTGACATTGTGGAAAGACACAAGTTGTGTGTACGCCTTCACAGCACGCTCATGACGCTCACCGAGACCTGGGACATTTGGTAGGTAGACCCAAAACCATTTAGAGCTAGATTGGCAGTTGGGGAAAGAGATAGAGGTGTCTGAACTGAGCAATCGAGGGAAGGATCTAGAGAAACAAGAGTTAGGCTAGGGCAGAAGGTGGTATGTTCCTTTGAGACCCTGAGTTTGACATGCCTATAAGGCTTTCCTGATCTTTACCTCAGAGTTGGCTATGTGAGTGAAAGACTCTCCATGCGTGTGTTATTTCCCTTACCCTCCATAACATTGCTGCAAAGTTCAATATACATATTCCTTTCTGAGGTCTCTTTAATCCGTCCAGTTCTTTCCATCCCCACCAACCTTCTTATTTAAGCATTACCATCTCTTATTTGGATAACTTCAAAAGGCTCTGAACTGGTCTACCTGTTTTCACTCCTCTCTGAAGCCAGAGTGAGCTTTTTTTTTTAAATTTATTTTATTATGTTAATCACCATACAGTACATCATTAGTTTTTGATGTAGTGTCCCATGATTCATTGTTTGCGTGTAACAGACTGAGCTAAAATCTTGTCGCCTCCCGCCATAATCCTACTTAAAACCTTTCAATAGCTTCCTGTTGTTCTCAGGATTAAGGCCAAATCCTTAAATTGGCCTACAAATCCCTGAATGGCCAAGCTCATATATCATACATCACGTTTCTGCTTCCCATTCCCCCATTCGCCTCCACTCCAATAAACAGCCGGTCCTGTCAGTCATCAGCTGCCTCTTGATCTTCCCTCAACAGGCTTTGCACATCACGCTCTGTTTTTTGCCAGAAATGCTCTTCAATACTCATTTCAATTCTCTCATTCTGTTGACTGCAGCTGTTAAAGCCAGTTCCTCAGGAAAGACGCTTTTACTGACCTGTCTAGATCAAGCACCTCTTTCACAGCTCCCAGAGCCCCCATGCACCTCTCCTTTGCTGAACAGGTCAAAATTGCTCTTTTGCATATGTTTATGCTGATCGTGTCTCCTGACCCACTAAGTGTCAGCTTTCATGAGGACAAGACTGAGTCTGACTTTAACTCATCTTTGGGTTTCTAGAAGCTAGTCTGATGTTGGCAGATGGTGAACACACACTTCTTACTTGTTGAATGGAGAAATGAACCAGCGAGGCACAGAGCATCCTTCATATATGGATGTGAAGCTTAAGAAACAAGTCTGCATGGGTCATATGATTCAGGTGTCTTTAAAATAAAAATAATAATCACAGTCATGGCAGTGAATCCGATCACTCAAGAAATGCACGCAGAGTGGAAAAGAAAGAAAGAAAGATAGGAAGGGAGGGAAGAAGGAAGAAAATCAAGGCTGTATTGATCACTATTCTCAGTTGCTGACATAAAAACCTATTACATGTTTAAGCAAGGAAAAGAATGTATTGAAAGATTTTTAGTAGTTTACAGAATTTGGTTCAGAGATCCAGGTCTAGCACTAGACAGGAGCAGTGCTAAAACCTCAAACATGGCATTTCTAGGGAAAACACTGAAGCTCACACAGCATATGCCAGCCCCCTGAGGACTTATAGTTCATTTAGGGAATACTGGAGAATAAACACCAGAAGGTCTGCCACCCCAGCCGGCAAAGAGCTAGAGCCTCAGTCATCATCCTCACTAAGAGGTTAATTCCCCAGAGAGCTGCTTCTTCGTGTTCACTGAATTTGCACCTGTAGTACCTTGAGAGTGAATCTGATGGGCAGGACCTAGGTCACATGCCTTGCAGTAGCTAAAGAGGCTCACAAAGTAAATTTTTAGGTTTCCACCATGAGAAGATGAGGAGTCATAAGATGAGAAATTAGCAAAATATAAAGATAGCATTCCAAAGAAGTTGAGTATCACTCACACATAAGAAATATCTCCTACAATGGCTCATACAAAAAAAAAAAAAAAAAAAAAAACCCTGAAAATATTAATATATAAGAGATGGTTAAGGAAATAGAGCCAGCTAAGGAAACTAGGGAGAGAAGAGGAAAATTAGAAGGATGTGTTCTTAGGGACGACATATGAAGAGAGTGTTCTTTGAAAATAGGAGAATCAGTGACACAAATACTGCACAGAAATTTAGCAGGAGAGTCTAGGAGTATCCACTGGGAACCAACCAGAAGGAGGTCATTAGTGACCCCGGAAGAGGCAGTTTCTAGGGATAATGAGGCAAAGGGCAAATTTATAGTACATAAGGAATGGGAGGAAGAATATAAGCAGCGTAAGTGTAGGACATTATTCCAAGAAACTTTTGGAACCCTAGCAGTAGGATATGGGATTAAAGAAACCTTTGTTGTTATTGTTTCTTCCAAAGAAATTCACAGTCCTGGAAAAATAAGTAAATAGACAATATAGTGAGATACGTGTTGTGATAAGAATAAGCATGAGAGGTTAAGAGTACAGAGGAGAGGCAGGTAAATAGCCTTAGGGATTATTGAAGGTTTGGGAGTTTAGGCAGGAGAGTGACATTTTCATATTTAAGCTTTAGATACATTACAGAAGCTGCAGGATGAAAAAGTCAAGTCCAGTCAGGAGGTTACTCCAGCAAATGGAGAGAGACGGAGGCTGTGTGAAGGTGGGGATTACATTGAAGAGAATGGAAAAGAGGCTGATTTGCAAGAGACTAAACGGGTAGCTCTGATAAACTTGTATTTAATTGAATGTAGGGGTGACTGAAAAGTAACGATTCAAAGATCCCTTGGCCTCCTGAGGACATTCATTGTTAAGAATAGTATCAAAAGAGGGTGCCTGGCTGGCTCAGTTGGAGGAGCATGTGATTCTTGGTCTCGGGTTCAAGAGTCTTGAACTCTCAGGGAAGTTCAAGTCCCACATTGGGTGTAAAGATTACTTTAAATAAATAAAATTTTAAAAAATAATAGTACCATAAAGGATACAGTTTTACTAACCCAGCTGACTAATAAAATACATGATTTTCTTCCTTAAATTTCTATTTATTTAACATGTCATATTATGTTGTATTAAGATGTAATTCCTCTTATTTCAAGCGAATAATTTAATGTTTAACAGGATAGGTTCCAGAATATTTCAAACTCTTGTATGTTTTATGTTTTTTGTTTTGTTTTGTTTTGGTTTTTTTCTTTTTTAATCACAGTCACCTGGAGAATTCAGGGGAGTGTGAGGGTGCTATTCATTTCTAAGAAGAAGGCTCAAGAGATATTAACAAACCAGATGAGAAAAGTATGTGTCCTTGAGTTGTTGAATTGTGATGGCCTTGTATTTGAATGTTTTCTCTTTTCCACTGACAAAAGAGGTTGCTATTGCAAATATAGTCATTATATATCATGGTACTGTTAGCTCTGAGGCTGCATATCTAGGTTCAAATCGTGGCTTTGCCACTTTCTATCTTGCCATGGACAAATTGTTCAACCTCTCTTAGACTTGGACTCCACATCCACAAACTAGACATAATTTCATAGGTTGTTATAAGGATTAAGAGGCATAATTTATGTAAAATACTTGGAACTTTAATTATTCAACAAACAAGTATTATTTTAATAAACAATCTAATGGTGTTTTTTTTTTTTTAGGCGCATGGAAGAGAATACAATATAATCATTAAAACTTTGGAGATCTTCCAGTAAAATTTCCAATACACACACACACAGACACATAAGCACAAGTGACTAATATCAATATAATCTCTATATCTACATAGACCATACAAATGTGTCATTAAATATAACACACACACATAAATTACATACATATGCATATACATATATATATATCATATAAATAAACCTAAATTACTTTCATCTAATGCCTAATACTGACAGTCCTATAGAGACATAACAAGATTTACCTTCTCAACTTAACTCCATAATATCTACCTACCATTTATGTATCAAGTTTCTGTTCTGATTCTATTCTGTTCATCAAGCTTTCCTGAATATTCTAACTGGAAATACATTATCTCTATTCTATATGGTGATAAGATCTCTTGGAATGCTTATCTTCTTCTACTTTTATTATAGCTGATGTTGTGCTCATTTATCTCCCTTCCTATACTCTAGTCTCTACAAAAATAAGGTCCATATTTTAAAATATCTTTGTATAATTTGTACAAAAATTTGCAGTCTAGATCATTAATAAGTATTTTTGAATACATAAGTAAATAACTAGCACTTTAGTGGGACTTTGTGCAGACTCAAATTTCTATGGGTCTAGGCAGTTAACAACAAAAGGAAATGAATGAGGCAGGCTGTGTATAACTTAAAAGGGTCTAGTAGTAAGTGTGTTAAATGAAAGTGCATACCCTCTATAAAGCACACACTCACAACCCAATCTCTGTCAGTTCAGCCCTGTAGGAATGTAGACCCAGTTTTGTCAAGTTATCTGCTATAATCTAGAGGGGCTACATTACTGAATTATGTATGAAAGTTTTTTAATGTTGCAAACATTTAAATGTTTCAGGTGAAAGGAAATATTCGGCCTTTGGGATACTAGATAGCCATATTAGATACTGTAAAGTATGCTGAGTAAGGCAGAGGTTCAAAAATTTATCCTCCCTATTTTCTCTCCTTCTGCTTTCCCCCCATGACTCCTATTTCTGATGTTCTTTTCTTCTAAATTACCACATCCTCTAACATATTAAATTCCCTTCTATTCCCATCTTTGATATTTTCCGAATTTGAGCCCAAATGCATAGGTAAGCCTATTTAGGATCATTATGACCATTTAGCCACTCATAAAATCAAATACCTGATGCAAAGAGGTGGTTACAAAAGGGTAATTTGAGGATGAAGTCTCAAGGGATCAAGGAAGACTTGGGATCATCAGTTGAATTGGGGGGATGAAGCATAGTACAAATTTCATCTGGTTAGTAAGGGGAAAGGATAGGTTTGAACCCCACGGACCAAACAATGCGATCAGGACAAAATACATTTTAAGAATGAAGAACTAACTGGCGCCTGGATGGTTCAGTCAGTTAAGCGTCTGCCTTTGGCTCCGGTCATGGTCCCAGGGCCCTGGGATAGAGCCCTGCATGGGTCTCTCTGCTCAGCCGGGAGTCTGCTTCTCCCTCTCCCTCTACCCCTCCCCGCTGCTCGTGCTCTCTCTCGAGCTCTTTCTCTCAAATAAATAAATAAAATCTCAAAAAAGAGGGGAAAAAAAAAGAAGAACTAAGTCCAAAATCAAAAACTCGGTGAAACTAATTTCTGATTGAGACTGCCAGGGGCCTCAGTAGCTACTGTGGTTCCATGCTAGCCATTTACTGGTTTGATATTTACTGGTTAGGTATGACGTATGGTTGCTAATTAGAAATTTCAACCATATTTAACAAACACATTTGTTTTATGAATATTAAATATAAATATCACTTTCAGAATATATTTTCAAAATGCAAGTGTCTTTTTTCCCATTACCTAAGCCATTGATCAGTGCCCATATTCTATATCATAAGACATAATAGTATTATTTATTATGATCAACATTTTTCTGTGCCTCTGTTTCTTTTCCAAATATTAAAAAATTAAATATAGATTTTTTTTCTGAGCTCAATATGGCTTCAAATCCTGAGAAGGATAAGTATTTATAAGGTTTGCCAAATTATATTTTTAACTGTGAGAACTGATATATCAATATTAGCAGATCAGTAGCAGAACTGAATTCCATTACACTATATAATTCAATTAGATAATACTTTTCTAGTCCTTTCCTCTCCAGTATTCTGAGATTCCAAGTTTAAAGAGCACATGTGAAATGATTACAATCTGCCTTTTGATCATAGTGTAATTAGTCTGTGGTATAGAGTCAAAGACTAGTGTGTTCTTATTCAAATTTACACATTAATCTTGGCTGAAGAAAGATTTTGACACCATAGACCTCATGTCACTGAAATATGCTTAGCAAAGAATTCCCTGGTTCTAAGTCTACCTTTATTTAAATAGTTGCCAGTTAGTTCAAAACATTTCTTGAGGGGCGCCCGGGTAGCTCAGGGGGTTACGTGTCTGCCTTCTGCTCAGGTCATGATCCTTGAATCCCGGGATCGAGCCCTACATCCAACTACCTGCTCAGTGGGGAGTCTGCTTCTCCCTCTGCCCTTCAGCCCACTCGCGCTCTCTCTCTCTCTCTCTCTCTCAAGTAAATAAATAAAATCTTAAAAAAAAAAAAGCATTTCTCAGAATTGTACAGTGTTTATTTTCCAGGCACTTTATCTGTGACATCTTAATTTCCCAGTGCCTCGTTTTAATCTTTTTTATTATTTCAAACTCATGAATGATTGTATGCCAAAAAACATACACTATTTTCCTCATCATTTATCTATATTTTAACGCTTTTTTATAAAACTCATATAATTTTATAAAGAAATATCCATAAACTTAACATATTTAGAGATCACAAAGCAATTAGTATACTCCTGAAATGTACACATCTAAACACTAACTTTGGGGGCACCTGGGTGGCTCAGTCATTAAGCATCTGCCTTCGGCTCAGGTCATGATCCCTGGGTCCTGGGATCGAGCCCTACGTCGGGCTCTATGCTTCAGCAGGAAGCCTGCTTCTCCCTCTGCCTCTCCCCCTGCTTGTGTTCCCTCTCTTGCCACGTCTCTCTCTGTCAAATAAATAAATAAAATCTTAAAAAAAATAAATAAACACTAACCTTATTTTTTTAAGTTTTCATATAAATTCCAGTTAGTTAACATACAGTGTATTATTAGTTTCAGGAGTACAATATAGTGATTCAACACTTCCATGCATTGCCCAGTGCTAAACACTATTTAAATCAATAGCAGAAGCCAGAAAGGGAAAACTAAATTTGATTTCTTAGAATAAGAATAGACTTGTAAGGTATGGCATATTAGTATAAGGCAAAATAGCCTTTATATTATTTAAGAATCTCTAAATTACCATTTGGTAACCATATTTTATTTTTTTTAACTATTGAAATTCTATTTATTGGCTATATACTCTGGGTCAAGCACTTTTTTAGGTACTTAGGATACATTATTGAACAGCGCTGACAAAGATGCCTATCTTGTAGTACTTGAGTTCTATAGGGATGTAGCAGAACATAAACTTTTAACAGACATAATACAAATTATACATTACATTAGAATATGGCGCAGCCTGTTGGAAAAAAAGAACTTGGGACACCTGGGTGGCTCAGTAGGTTAAGTGTCCGACTTGATTTTGGCTCAGGTCATGATTTCAGGGTTGTGAGATCCAGCCCCGCCTTGAGCCCCATGTTGGGCCCTACACTCCGCTTGCTCAGCTCAGAGCCTGTTGAGATTCTCTCTCTCCCTCGCCCCCCGCCCGGCTCGTGCACGCCTCTCACACGCGTGCACGTGCACTCTCTCACATTAATTAATTAATTAAATCTTTTAAAAAAAGAAAAGGAAAGAACAAAGCAGGTTGGTGGGGATCAGTATGGTAAGATGGTCAGGGAAGAAGAAAGCTGTGAAGGCCTCTTGTGAGAATAAGGCGCCTGCCACACAGAAGGCATTTGTCAAATGGCAAATGTAATTCCCTTTGCTACCAATTTATTTACGACTTCAGGTAACAGAGTATTTCTGCAAAATTAGGTCTATCTAATACCAGGGTAAACAACGTTTTCTGAAAGAATAGATTCGATCACATGGACTCATATTTCAAAGGTTATCACCTTTATTTTGTTATTTCCAAGTTCTAGGATTAAGTATATGCATGTGAAATTGTATCTGTTTGGTTTTAAATAAATACTAAAGGGCTATTCCTGTTTATCTACCATCCTAACAAAGTCTAGAACCTAATTCTGAGTGGCAAATTTTTCGGCCGATAGCACAATTCAAATTTTAATTATGGTATCATCAATTGGGTTCATCTCTGCAGTTCAACTTATTATAACAAAATAGTTAAATGGTCTTCATAGAATGCTGACTAGAACTTTCAAAGATTACCATGGATTACGTCTCTTATTATTTTTTGTATCTCTCCTTACCTTAATTTCCTGCTTTCTTCATTGGCTAACACACATACCAAGTTTCAGGTTATTCATCATTAAATGATTGAATCATTGAATATTTCTGGTTGCTAAAAATGACATGCGTTAAAGGGGGAAAATACGTGAATAGCTATTGTTTGCACAGTATTATCACATTCGCTTTACACCTCCAACCTCAAATCCATAATTATGGGTTGGTAGTTGCTGTCTCTGAGACACAAAAATCATGGTGTATCTCAATCCAGGAAATGTAATACTTCCAAGCTTTTAATATATTTATTTCCATATCTGTTTAGAAATATTGCATCTCTATCAGATGCAACATACTTCGAGGGTGACAAGAACAAATAATGTTTAACCTTCCAGGGAAAGAAGAAGAGAGGAGAATAAGAAGGAGAGGGAGGAGGAGGAGGAGAGGAAGGGAGGGAGGGGGGGAAGAAAGGAGAAAAGGAGAAGTTTGAAGAGAGGTTACACAAATTTCTCATTATAAATGTTACAGTTCTTTAAATACCTTAGTAGAAGTTCAATGTACTCTCAAAGTTGAGAGTGAGCATAAACTGCTTCCTACTGAAGCAATCAAGGAGATGAGAACATAGCTATTCGTCAAGGGGAAAGGAGGAGCCAAGAAGAATGAATTTAAAGTTATCGAGCACCTCCACATTCATGATGTATTTCCAGATCTTTCATTTTCTTTTATTTCCCTTCATCTGTATAACAGCACCAGGAGTCATCATTATCCTCACCTCCACTTTTCAGTAGAGATTCATAAACTCTAACTTCCCAAAGTCACACAGTGAGTTTTCTCTTTTTCAAAGACTATTATTTTCTCAAAATATCTTAATGAGACACCATAAAATCACATCCTGTGTCACCGTAGGAAATTGAGACCCCCTCCAGAATATTGCTGGTGGTTTTTCTAAACAGTTTAAAATCCTCATTCTGAACTGATGATTGCATCAAAACTTCTTCATGTTGGATTATTCTTACTGTATTATTTTCGTCCAAGCATGAACACATGCTTTCTCTGCTCCCAGAGGTGTAAATTACACAAGGCTGTTGACTTTGTCAGAATTCCCTTACCACATAATAATGTCAAAGGGGACTACAGTGCAGGGGAAAGAAAAACAAAACAAAACAACAACAACAACAACAAAATAAAAACCTCTGAGACTAAATGATCATAAATGACCCTGACATCCATTAGCTAAACTCCAACAGAAAATCTTTCACAAGACTTCATTTGTCTTGGCACCAACCAGCTGTCATATGCTGTTGTTTGCCTCTTTTGATATCAGAGTAACTCACATCCTGTCATACTTAGCTAGATTCAAGGCCCCGTATCCCTTGTCCTAAGGTGCCTAATGGAAGCCAAAAATGAACTAGCATGTTAATATGTTAATATGTTTTCACCCTTAACAGATGTTCTTTCACATCATTTTACAAAACAGTTCAACACCTCTTTAACCTAAACTTTACCAGTCAAGATTTTGCTAAGATTTTACAAAACTAAGGGAAACTAAACATGTTTTTAGGAATGACAAAGGAAAGAAAATTGTCTGCCTTAAAATTATATGAAAAACGACTTTTCTGGGTGCCTAACTATGCCACTCTATGGAGCTTGATGCTGAACGGAGGTCTGTGTTATTTCAGATCTCATTCTTTTTTCATTAAGTTACTTCTTTCACATGAAGGTAAGTATATTTCAATAGTTTGGTCAAGAGTCACAAAGGCAGAGAGGTGGAAAAAACCAAAGTTTGAGAAATAGCAATAGGCCAGTTGAATGATGCACAGGTTATGTTAAAAACAATATCGTGAGAATTGGTTGGAAAGATAATTCCAGTTTCACTCCATATGTGAATAATTAAAACTAAGATATTTGGACATAATTCATCAGGTGCCATGTAGCCAACAAAATGGAAACTTGGGAGAATAAAAGAAGCTAGATGTGAAAGTTCCACTGCCTAATGTAGGAAATGGAGCTGTATCATTTGTGTCCAAATCGCCAACTTGGAGCAGTATCTGTTCATCCATGGCATCCCACGTAACTGCACACCGATCCCATTGCCTTCATTCCGACTTTTGAACAAATAGTCTATATATTGTCCAGACACTAGTGAAATGTTCTCTTTTTGGATTTAGTACCTATTCTATCTTTGCCATAGTAGATTGGAGGGTTCAGATTGTCCATTGCTTCCCAAGATTGCCCCGGACTACCTACCCAGTAGCCGTGGACAGAAAATTGAATAACAAATGAAACAGTGTGCCTTCATTTTAGAAAAGTTATGTTAAATTAGTATGCTTAAGTGTTCAGTTAAATTTTTTAAGAAAATTTTATCTCTTCAATTTTAAATTTTTTTTTATCTCTTTAATTTTTTTCAACTATGGCTTCTAGTTTTCCTCAGAAAGGTCTGTGTGCCCTATTGTTTCATTATATTCCTTATCCAGTTTCTTTACCTACTTTAACTATAGAATGAACTGGGCTCAAGCACAGATATATATCCATGTTTTTGCTTATAATTTTAAGTCCTCTCCCTCATTGCTCTAGTTCTTTCAGACTTCTTAGTAGAACACCAAAATTTGGAGATGAAATTTTATTATTTTAATTCAGCATAATGTACATGATAACATAAAAAGTCAGGATGAATTTTCTACTTTTCCCTTCCCAGGGTATATGCCAACGACATGATCTTCATCTTAATACCATCCAAAACTTCAATGAAGCCTCTGCCATTGCTGCTTTGTTAGAAACAAGCAACAAACAATCAATAGAATAAAAAATCTGGATTAGATTAGAAACATTTATTCAGGTATTGCTAAATTACCTTTCTAAAAGAGAATATGTGTGTATGTGTGTGTATGTGTGTGTATACATATATATCTTTTTTTTCTTAGTGTTCTTTGTGAAAGGAGAGTATTACGGTCCTACTAGTAAGCCTAGACATTTATGCTCTTGGTCCTTGGTTTTTGTAAGATTTGTAAGATTTCCCATTTCAAGAAATTGGAAAATTATTAACTAAATTCCACATTTAAAAAAATTAACTAACTCAATGGTGTAAAACCTAGCATCTTGGCAATCCAGGTACATTTGGTAGATTACAAAATTTTTCCTAAGAAAAATATGATCATTGTACAATGTTTTTGTATTGTGTGAGTTTATGGATATTACTTTTGCAGGGAAGATCAGCATTATCTCTGCAATATTTGCCAGAAAACTTCGTGTTTTTTTTTTAAAAGATTTTATGCAAGCACACGAGCAGGGTGAGGGGCAGAGGGAGAGGGAGAAGTAGACACCCCACCCAGCAGGGAGCCTGAGGCAGGGCTCAATCCCAGGACCCTGAGATCATGACCCTAGCTGAAGGCAGTTGCTTAACCAACTGAGCCACCCAGGCACCCCCAGAAAACTTTGTTTTAAAAGTTAAAGAATATTCTATAAAGTGGATTAATAACCTCTACTCTACTTTTTGCCTATGCAACATAATTTTATTGCTGTTTTATATGAATATAATATAGAATAATTCTATTACTATGAAAATATCACATAAAATTCTGTTACTGTTAGAATATTACAGCTGGAATGTTCTTCTGAATACTAAATTTAAGGGACCAAAAATGAGTACTAGGACATTAAATCTCCATAAGCAATTTTATCATATATATTCTTTTGACCTTCTGTTCTCAAGGACTATGATCTCAGTATTTTAATAGGTCTTCTTTTCATGCATTTATTCATTCATTCAACAGTAACATATTAGTTGAATCTACCTGTATAGTAATTGACATATATTGAATAATTACTGATTTGTTTTTATTACCATCAGAATTATAATTTCTCTCAGCTATGAGATAATACAACCTATAGACTACAACAGATCCTGGAAAAGTAAAGTTCTATATCATGTCATGCAAATTCTCAAAGCTCTTAGTCTGTGGTCTATTCTACATTTGGATTACAACATGGTGAAAGAATACTCTATATCTTGGAAACCCTCAACTTGCTAACTAAAACTTTTTTTTATCCCACTGGGGGATTCATCATTTTATTTCAGAATAGCCAGTGAAAATGTATTTGACAACCTGAGAATGGACAACATAAACCACTGAGAAGCTGGGAAGTCACTATCAAAACAGAAGTCTGTGCAGAACTTGTAGCAACAGGTGAGAATGTGTAATAATCAAAGCAAATAATTTATTTAAAAAAATAAGATGCATCAACAGGTCTCTTTCTAATTATCTGTACTGTTATTTCCCCAAATTTTCAAGAACCTGTAGTTGGTAGGTCAAAAAAGAAAGAGTTCCTTTATCAAACATGTTTTGGAAATACTGCACTGTGTAACCTTTCTCTTGGAAATTTGTAAGACAGATTAGTGAGTTAAAGGATCTGAAAACTTTTGCAGTAAAAAAAAAAAGACTTTGATATAAGATTTTACTTATTTATTTGAGAGAGAGAGACAGATAGTGACAGAGATAGCGAGAGAGTGCACAACCAGGGAGGAAAGGGTGCAGCAGCCTTCCCGCTGAGCAGGGAGCCCTGGGATCATGACCTGAGCCAAAGGCAGACGCTTAACTGACTGAGCCACCCAGGCACCCTGACTTTGATAGTCTTTAACCAACACTTACCAAATATATTTGATCACAGATCTCTTTTTTTCCCTTTACCTGGTAACATTTTGCAAAGTGCTATTTAGTTTACAAAATGCAGATTCAGAGTTATCAGCTGAATTCTGAAGATAAAAATATGCTAACTTTCTCAAGATTGCTAGAAAAGCACTGATTGTTCCACAACTTTATTTATTTTATGCAGGATTCTTAAAGTGAAATAACACTGCCAAGAAAGAAGGCCCTTCTTGTGTCAAGCCTTGTAAGTTTCTCAAGGGTTATTAATCTTCTTGGAATTTGGAGAAAACCCCATCTTATGGTAATTACTTTCATAGTTATAAGGATAAGAAAAACTTTCCATAATAAATGCAATATATAAATACTGTTTTAGTGATTTCTTTTCATAGATTTGAAAAGCAGCCACATATATTCAAATCAAAGCACTTCTTGAGCACGGTTTTTTATGGGATTGAAAGCCAGAAAGCCAGAAAATCATATATGATTTAAAGGGACTTCCAGTTTCTTTCGAGTTAATTAAAGTAATTAGAGTGAGAGTATTACTGCATAATATGAGAAGAACTCAGAAAAATGAAATTCAAACCCTAGCCTTATTATTTATTTCCTATCTATCTGGGGAGATGCATTACCTCTGTGTCTGGCACATACACTTCCAAGCACGTTGCTGGGTATTAAGATTAAGACAAAAAAGATTCCTGCCTACATTCTAATGGAGAATCCAGGAAATAAAAAGTGAATAAATATATATCATGATTAACAGATTATAAATAACATGCAGATATATGTTATCTATATTAAAATTTCCTTATGTGCTAGTTACTCTCCTTACTGATAAATGAAATTCTATCTATAACGTATGCATCCTGATTTGCTCCAATGCATCAAATATAGATGACTATAGAAATATAAAGCTACCGATTATTTGATTTATCAGTACAATTGAGATAATTTCCATCCATGTTTGGGTAGGGTTTATATTATGTAAATCTTCAAACGTCCACTTTTAAATAGCCCTCTGAATTCCTTTTGGAAATATTTCTTTCCTCAGTTGTGTGTAGTCTTAGTGTGAGGGCATGTGCACATGCCTGATTCTCACTATGGAAGCTCAAAGAACCAGATTCTAATTCTTTATGTTTTGTTATAGCCAACATGACCCAAGCGGGATATTGGAATTGTGAATCTTGATCGAATAACCCCAAAGTGAAGACAAGTTTATATATTTTGGTCCAGCTGCTGTATAATTATGAATAAAACTGAAAGCCTTGATTCACAACTTTTTGAATAGTTCTGATAACTTTTTTGAGTGATTTCCTATTTAAAATTTTATTAAATGTTAAATTGTCACATTTACCATATTATTTTCTAGATGCCAAGAGACTGACAATTTCTTGAGTCATACTGAAAAACCCCTTTACTGGGTGTATTGATTTGGTGCTGTCATATCAATAATATTCCAAAACAGAGAAATTATTTATATGACAATTATCATTTTGCAAGGTAACTTGACTTTAGTCAATGACAAAGAGCTTTGGCATTCTATTCAGGTGGCACCTTCAGTCTTGTGTTTTGCTACCTCTCTCATTATTTTCCTTTTATTATTTTTTTTCCAGAGTCATCCGTCAGAGAAAAGCTTGACCTCATTTTTGATGGTCTTTCTGGTATTCATCTCCTTCCTTAGTTTCTTCTTTCCCCAAATCAAGAGCCCAAAACAAGATCTGCAAACTTAGCTTGCTTAAAAAGATTCCCAGCGAGCGGACTCTTGCGTACTTCAAAATGTCTCGGAACTTCAGTTTCAGAAACTTCAAAGGGCCTGTGATGTTATCCTCCTTGTAAGATAAGGAGACAGCTTGCCACAGGGATACTGCAGAAGACGCTAGACTCCTGAACACAAGACAAAACACTTTATTACACACAGCCATCACCACAGAGTCTCAGGTCTGCACTGGCTCCTCCCCATTTTTACCTTGACGAGGGGCAGGTGGTACCTGCATACACAGCACGTGGTTACAGGGCAGGAACTCCGCAAATTTCAGGATCTCCGTTTTTTCATAATGAGCCAGTAAGCTTACCTGATATTTACTCTGGAGAGAGCCATTATCTTTATTATAACAGCAAACAAGCCTGCCCTTTATTCTGAAGGAAGACTATCTTCCTAGGATGTTTGCTATAAAAACATTCTTGATAAGATAGAACAGAGGCGGCCAGTGTCTCTATTTGCAAGACATTCAGAAAAATAAGAGATCCATGGGGGACTGTTACTCAATCTTCCAGGAAGATAGACTAGATATTTTCCTCTTTTTTTTTTTTTTTTTTTTTTTTTAAGAGGAGGGCAGGGGCAGAGGGATGCGGGGCTCAATCTAACACAACCCTGAGATCATGACCTGAGCCGAAATCAAGAGTTGCACCCTTCACCAACTGAGCCACCCAGGCACTCCATGACTTTTCCTCATTTTTTCCTTAAATATTTTATTTATTTATTTATTTGAGAGAAAGTGGGGGAGAGGGGGCAGGGGCGAAGGGCAGAGGGAGAGGGACATAATACAGAAAAAAAAAAATTGATTTGTTTGATTATCTAAACATTGAAAACTCCTCAACATCAAACCCATCATAACATGAAAGGGCAAACTACATTTGTGAAAATATGTCCACAAAATTAATGACAAAAAGAAAAATTTTTGTAGATTAAAAATCTACAAAAATGTAAAAGCATTCCTCAAGGGAAGGACAAAGAATATGAGATAATTCAAATGAGTAGACATGGTATGCATGTTACAACCATACGTTCATATCATAGCAGAAAGCTAAAACTAAACTCTGAAAATATAAATGCCCCTTTAAGGGTAGCTAAATAAATTGTAACGTGTCAATAAGATGAAATACTGTGGAGCCATTATAGAAGATTACATAGAACTATGATTTTTCTATCTGTGGTCTATAGAGTGTAAAAGAGTCCCAGGGAGGGGTGCCTGGGTGGCTCAGTCATTAAGCCTCTGCCTTCGGCTCAGGTCACGATCTCAGGCTCCTGGGATCATGCCCCGCATCGGGCATCTTGGTAGGAAGCCTGCTTCTCCCTCTCGCACTCCCCCACTTGTGTTCCTGCTCTCACTATCTCTCTCTCTGTCAAATAAATAAGTAAAATCTTAAAAAAATAAAATTAAATAAATAAAAGAGTTCCCGGGAAAGAAAAGGAGAATATTCCATCAGGTGGGGAACTATTCCAACCAAACAAATTCACATTTATCTAATTTAGGTTTTGAACTTTGAAGAACAGGATCAATTGCTTAAAATGTGTTAAATATTATAATATAACCTATAAATCTAAGGCAGTGTGAGAAAATGATGATATAAGAAAAGGTGGAAAAAACAGTTTATAAAATCAATGGAATTTATTATATACAACACTCACATATATAGCCAAAAACATACTCCACATTTTTTTTTTTTTACCAATGATTGGTTATTTTTGGGTTGTGGGTTAACGGATTTTGTTTTTTTCTTATTGATTTTTAAAAATTTTATAAATATTTAAATAGCCACTAAACTTGAATCTGCAACTGTCCTACAAAAGTGAAAGCTGTCACTCAAACTATATCTCACCTTACAGATTGAATATCAGAAACCTGTAAAACTGACCTCAGTGTTTCATTAATCTACTTGATTATGAAAATTTAAATAATAAAACACAGAATATGATAAGGTCATTTGTTGGATTCGTATCTAGAGCACAGAAAGACTTTTGGGGGTAAATTTTTAACAATAAAGCGCAGTACTTAAGAGGGAACACTTTGGAATAAAATAACCTGGTTCAAGCCAGATTAGCCATTTTTGTCTTAGCCCAAGAAAGTTGTATAACTATTGTAAGCCTAGTTTCTCCATCTCTAAAATTGAAATAAAAATAATATTCACTTCCTTGGATTGTCATGTGAAAAATCTTCATAATGAGCAAATCTTTAAAACGTGCTAACACACACTGTACATTAACTAACTGGAATTTAAACAAAAACTTAAAAACATTAAAAAAAAATGTTTTGTTTTTTTTTTTGCCTGAGTGCCTAGCTTATTAAAAGTGCTCAACAAATGTCAGGTTGTATTACTGTTGGAAGAATCTGCTTGCATTAGAAGACTGGCTCTACGCTGTGAATTGTGTAAGACTGATGAATCACAGACCTGTACTTCTGAAACAAATAACACGTTACATGTTAAAAAAGAACAAAAAAGAAGAAAAAGATAGTAGGAAGGGAAAAATGAAGGGGGGCGGAATCAGAGGGGTAGATGAACCATGTGAGACTATGGACTCTAAGAAACAAACTGAGGGTTCTAGAGGGGAGGGGGTGGGTGGATGGGTTAGCCTGGTGATGGGTATTAAAGAGGGCACGTTCTGCATGGAGCACTGGGTGTTATATGCAAACAATGAATCATGGAACACTACATCAAAAACTAATAATGTAATGTATGGTGATTAACATAACATAATAAAATAAAATTAAAAAAAAAAAAGAAGACTGGCTCTATAACCACCAGTACAGGGTAGTGAATGTCCTTCCTTGTCATCTCAGCAAAGTGCTTAGAAAAGAGAGAGCCTGAAGGCCAGAAACCTGGCATGTGATTTGTTGGACCAGGGCAGGACCGAACTCCTCTACCCTTCTCAGAGAGCTTGCAGGCAGAGGAAGAGGAAGGCCCTGGAGGTACTCGGGTTGGGACAATCAATGACCATCCTGATCTGAAACAACAAGAGGAAGTTAATGACATCCTGGAAAGAGCTGGGGTGGGAAGGGCTGGACAAAGGTGAAGAACACTGCAGAGCTTCACCTCCAGGCCGAGGGAGAGAGTGCCAGCCTTTCAGGCTTCTGCCTTCCTCCAAGAAGGAGAGATTCTGGTTCTCAATATCAAGTCCAAGTTCCTGTTGGAACTGCGCAGTCTTCCGTGTCCTGCTTGAGGTCAGCGCAGTCACTTCCAACCATGGCTATTAACGCACTTTCCCCCTCCCCTCTTCCCTCACCTCCTCAGCTCACACACCTCTACTCATCTTCCAAGACTCCCTTCTTGATCTTTTCAAGTCAAACAGAACACATCCTCTTTTGTGCCTTCAAAGTTCTTGTATTCCTCAACAACTATAGCACTTTTCAATACATAAAATTTAATAATTTATAAGTTTGTTTCCCCAACAGAGTTATTTTAGTTTTAATTCCTCCAACCACGTGTCATTAGCACCACCCTCATCTGTCAGCCTCTCTCACTCCTCAACTTTCCAAATCTCACCCACATACTAGTAGTCGTTTTAAATTTTTGACGACCTCATCCCAGTCTGTCTTCTGGACCTCTGTTGTACTTCCCTTATTGTATCAGCCATCTAAAAATTAAATAAATAACTAAAATAACTACTACTTTCTAAGTTTTTATGACTTTCCATGTGCCTCTGTGAAATCTTTTCCACGCCGGTACACCCTTCATGGCTGTAACTTAATCACTCACCATGTTAAAACCCCGCCGCCTGCTCTCTGCTCCTCCTTACTTACCTCAGAGCTATCCCTCTTCTCAAATACTCCAGCTCCACAGCCTCCTCATGGTCCCTTGCACTGTGTCTACAAAAATTCGGTTAATATTCCTAGAAACTCCTTCATCTCCTTTACTTCCAAGACAGAAATTTGAACCTGAATCTTCCCAGATAAAAACACCCTATAACTCTCTCAAGTCGGAGAAGGTGCCCCTCCCCTGTTGCCGCCTCTATCTAGAGATCCGAAAGAGGAGAAGGAATTGTCATTCCACAACCACTTCCACTTCCTGAGGACCTTCTGCCCTGACTGTATACCAGAGGCCTCCTGACCTTGAAGTCTCGGACTCTGCCGTGCAACCTCTTCCTTGTCTCACTGCTGCCATCTACTGTCCTTCGGGCTCCCTACTGCTATCCTTGTTCAGGTTTCCTATTCATTCCCTCTTGAAGCCTGTCATGATCCTGGGCTGTATTAGTGTCCACACAAATAGTCTAATCGACCTCCTGACCTCTTTAACTTAAAAAACCTTCACCCGGAAAGAAGTCAGACAGAGAAAGACAAAGACCTTATGACTTCACTTATATGTGGAATCTAAAAAACAAAAGAACAAACAAAAACCAAACAGACTCTTAACGTACAGAGAACAAACTGGTGGTTGCCAGAAGGGAGGGGAGTGGAGGGATGGGTGAAAGAGATGAAGGGGGTAAAGAGGTACAAACTTCTAGTTATAAAGTAAAGTGATGGAGATGAAAAGTACAGCATAGGGAATGTAGTCAATAATATCGTGATAATGTTGTTCAGTGACAGATGGTGACTCTACTTATCGTGGTGAGCTTGAGAAGGATATAGACTTGTCAAAACACTATGTTGTACACCTGAAACTAATATAACATTGTATGTCAACTATATTTCAATAATAAATGATAAAAAAAAGACCTTCACCTCACTTCACCAGTTAGCCTCTTATTGCCATTAGCAAGAACTTCTTTATCTTTAAAATTTTTCAATTCTAAAATTTTCCTCTCTGCTCTAATTTTTACTTTTAGGCACTTCTGTACTTCCATATGAATGACAAACATTCTTACTAGCTACTAATGGCTAGCTAATCAATGAAGAAACATTAATACTGATAAAGGTGTAGTTACTAAAAGGAAATAGGATCAGAAGAATGTGGTTGGATAATGCTGGAGTTAGGAAATTGCATATCTGACAGTCCGCCGACTTCTCCAGAAGTAGTGTGAGGTTTGTCTTCAGCAACACTGTGACATTTTTTATTCTGCTAGTTCCTCTTACTCTCACACTATCCTCTGATGGCTTAAATCAGTCCATCTTACACGCGTGTTAGGCATTCTTCTCTTGCTAGGATTTTACTTCCTCTATTGCCTATCTAAAAGTACAAAACCTTGTATTCATCAAATGCTCCTGTTGAGTGGTATATTAGTAAGAACACAGGCTTGTGTGTTGGAAGATCTGAGCCACCATTTACTCATTAGCTGATGCATGACCTTCTATGCAAATCAGTTCACTTAACGTAGGGAAGGTTTGGTTTCCTTATCATGCTTTCCCTACATTGCATGGTTCTTGTGAGGGGCAAATAGAATAATAACTGTAAGACTTTAAGCATTGTTAAGAACCATATAAATTATTAATAAATATATCCCATTCTATTGGTGGGTAGCTTATTATTCTGTCTGGGCAGCTACAGTTGGTTCTGGTAGGTAATACAGTCTGTCAAAGACATTAGATGTCTATAATATTGTTAAACAAGGACATCTAATGATTAGATCCAGAAAAGCATATTAGTAATGAAAGCTATGTTTTGTCAAGTCAGAAGAAGATATATTTCTGATAGGCAAAACTCTCTTTACACATCAAATTTCATGGTCTTTTAGAAAGACCTCACTAGGTAGCATTTAGTTAAATTTTAGCTCAATTTTCCCAGACATCTTGAGTAAGTAAAAGCCTCCTTAGTGGCAAAATGAATGAATTTTGGTTGGAGGTGGCAAGAAGTTGGCTGTAGACAAACTGTTACTAATAGAACATCCTACCTACAAAAAGAATCTAGGGTTGGGTAAGAAAAATGCTTTATTCTAGACATTGTTATGAAGGTAAACAATCTCATGGAAATATGATTCAGCATTTTTTAACATCTGTTTTTGCTATGTATGTTACATGTTTTTACAATTTTACCATGCTGTTAAGTATGCAAACTTTATATGCAAACTTTCACTGTTAGTAAGTTTAAAGGAGGAGACTATACATTACATTTTCAAATCTCCTAGCTGCTTGCTACTCAAAGTGTGTCCCATAGATCACCAACAATGACATCACCCGAAAACTTGTTAAGAATGCAGGATCTCAGTTAAGAACACACACCTCAGGCCTACCGAGCATGAATCTGAAATTTAACACGATATCTTAGAGATTCATAAGCACATTAAAATTTGAGAAGCACCTTCTAATTCACTGTTCTGTGAAAATATCAAATAGGACAGGATTTCATTAATAAAAATTCTAAGCTCTCTTTTCTACTCCTTTCTCATATCCCGTCCCAAACATTCTTTAGTTGTGGTCACTATTAGAAATTTTGTCTTTACCTTTCTACACGTTTTCTATGCATATACAAATATAAAAATGTAATTCATAAATTCTCAAAAGTTTACAAATCTATGAGGTAGAAATATAATTTGGTTACAAAATAATTAGTTGAGGCCTTTAAAAAATCATGTTCTAATAATGGATAATCTTAAATGAGCCCCTTGTTTCCGGTACTGCACACTTCGAAGTGTGTAATCTCATTTTTTTTCTCTCATGTAAGAAGTGGATGTTATTGAACAGATGAGAACATTGAGGCACAGTGATTTACCCCAGATAACAGCAGGTTAATGAGAGCCAAGATTTAAACTTACCTTCTCACCCCAAACCCTTGCCTTGCAACCACCACTTACACCACTTTACTCAGATTGTGTGTTTTATTTTAGATCTCCAGAGCCCTATTTACAGGCCCCTGAAGAATTAAAAAGGAAATTTTTCTAAATACAAACACAAAAGTAAACATGGGTTCCATATTTCCAGTGATACCACATATTCATACTAGACAACAACTTCCTGGAAAGAACTCCATTTTATTTCTGGGTGCCAAGGTTCTGTTCATACAATACCTGAGAGCAGTTACTAAGCATCCATTGTGAATCCTCTGGTAGGTTCCAAGTGACGTGTGGGTTTCTAGAGAAAAACAAAAGTATCTTTCACATTTCTCAGTAGATTTCCTTCTGGAAGGTTAGCTGTTTGTCACATAGTTAATGGACACTTTCCTAGAAGTCTCACTGGCCATAAAGCCAAATGTTCCTGAGAGAATTGTGACAAACTAATTTTGGAACTTTATGTTCTGAATTATTGACTGTCTCATACAAGTGAGTCGTCCAAAGGAGGTGTGAGTCTGGACCAGAACATGCTGCAACAATATACATAACCTCACATAGTAAAGTTTACCACTTAGTAAGTTTTCAAAATCTATGTCTATTGCTATGATATTTCTTTTCATTTTTGTGCTAATTAGTTTTACTAATAAGTATGAATTTAAGAAAGAAAAAATTTTTTCCAATATTGAAAAACTGGAAAACAAGAAAGCTTTCTATTTAGTTGTCCCTTAACTAACCTATTTCCACTTTCATTTGTTTAGGGACTCCTGGAAGTTCAAAACCAATTGTGTGATAATATTAGAGTGGTGTGCTTAAAATTGTCCTAGTTTATGTCTGTTTTTCTATTATAATTACTAAGAGCAGAACATTTCATTATTATGAATGTTCACTGTTGAATGATCAATTATATGTTCACCTTACATGTGACTCTATTATAAAAGAAAATTGATATTCAGGTAATAATCTCATTTTTTCTTTACTCATAGGGCAAAGGCCCATCAGACTATAAATGGTCCACATATGTGTTTCAAATCTGAGCTTTATTTTAATGGCTGGAACTGATCAAATTTAACTGATAAAGCAAATAAAAAATATCAATAAAAGCAAGTGAATTTAGGCTAAAATTTTTCAGGACTTGGCATTGTACAAATCTACAATGAACACACCATGTTTTCTCAAAATATAGTAAACAGTTATATTTTATAATGATAAAATGTTTTATTAAAAATTACAACCTAATTAACTATTTTCAATACCTAATTCAGACAATGTGGAGATAAATCCTTATCCATTGGGGATTATAGATAGAAAAATTTGGATTTTGAGTTCATGAGAAGTCCCATGGTAGATACACAAATTCATTGAGAGGTGCCTTGCCTTAGATGCAGACTTTTAGATACTTCTAAAAGTCTGATTGTTTCCTTTTGATGACAAGCCTTATTACTATCAAATATTTCCAAAAAGTATGGCCTCCAGACAGAACTGTTCATAGGTATTCTGGAGGTCCTGTTCAAATCTCTATTTTTGGTCTATCAAAAATAATAAAATTATTCGCTTTTTGTGTGTTAATTACCCACCATTATACTAGGCCAGTGATTTTGTCTTGCTCAATTTTTATATCCCCAGTACCTTGCCCAGTTTCTTCACCTCCATGAATAAATAAATGAATAAAAATAAATAAACAAATGAAGATACAGTAGCTTTTTATAAATCACAGTAGATTTTTCTATAGTGTGATTCTGAGTAAGGCATAAAATTAGTCATTCTGGATACACTACTGAGAAAAGACAAAAATATGGCATTATAATGCAGCTGAGGATGCTTGTCCTCACTCCCTTGAATAAGTCAGAGTACAGGCATACCTCATGTTGTTGCATTTCACCTTATTGCATTTTGTGGATATTGCATTTTTTACAAATTGAAGGTTTGTGGCAACCCCGCGTCAAGCAAGTCCATCGGCGCCATTTCTCTAACAGCATTTGTTCGCTTCGTGTCTCTGTGTTACATTTTGGTAATTCTCACAATAATTGAAACGTTTTCCTTATTACTGTATTTGAATTATTGCAATCTCATGATAAAATTTAAACAGATGAAGAATTGCTTCTAATGGATGAACAAAGAGAGTGGTTTCTTGAGATGGGATCTGCTCATGGTGAAGATACTGTGAAGATTGTTAAAATGACAACAAAGGGTTTAGAATATTAATAAACTTAGTTGATAAAGCAGCAACAGGGTTTGACTCCAATTTTGAAAGAAGTCCTACTGTGGGTAAAATGCTATCAAACAGCATTGCACATGACAGAAAAATCCTATGTGAAAGGAAGAGTCATCCGATGTGGCAAGACTAGGGGAGCCACTCGAACGTTGGTAACCACCACCTTGATCTCTCAGCAGCCAACAATATTAAGGCAAGACCCTCTTCCACCAGCCAAAGGATGATGACTTGCTGAAAGGTCTAATGATGGGTTAGTGTTTTTTAGCAATTAATTATTTTTTAAATTAAGGTATATACATTGGTTTTTAAACATAATGCTATTACACACTTAACAGACAACAGCACCACGTAAACGTAACTGCTATCTATATGTGCTGGAAAACCAAAAGTGTATTTGACTCGCTTTATTACAATATTCACTTTATTGCAGTGGTCTGGAACCCAACCTGTAATATCTCCAAGGTATGCTTGTAAATAGAAAACGCTAGTAAGGGGCGCCTAGGTGGCTCAGTCGGTTAAGTGGCTGCCTTCAACTCAGGTCACGATCCAGAGGTCTTGAGATAGAGCCCCGCATTGGGCTCCTTGCTCAGCGGGAAGTCTGCTTCTCTCTCTGGCTGCAGCTCCCCCTGCTTGTGCACCCTCTCTCGCTGAAGAATAAATAAATAAATAAAACCTTAAAAAAAAAAAAAAGAAAACACTAGTAAGTTGTTAAAATTGATATGATGTAGTCAGCAAGGAAGACACTATGTCAAGAGAGCTTTAGCATGGAAAACCACAGTCTCCTCTGATTGCTGTTGTAGAGAGACTGAACCACTCCCGTATTTCTTTTAACTCAGAATAATGTTCCTGTCTTATAATTGTGACTAGGCTGTAAATATCATTATAGTTTATTTTTTTAATTTAAAATATATAGTATGATTCCTTTCTGGTAAAAACGCACTGATAATCAACAGTAATAACTTTTAAAAGCCCTCTCTATGTATGGATATTTTCTTCATCATATAATATTTTTTCTAAAATATATGATGCTAGTTCATTCTAGGAGTAGAATTAAGGATTAGAGAGAGGGACTTTCATTTTTTTTTCCTTTTATTTACTTTAAAGGATGGAGAAATCACAGATATGGTTTACTTTTTGCAACATTAAAAATTTAATTCTTGAATAATGATTACTTTTAATTAAACAATATAATAACTCAATTACTGAATGCTATCACAACTAGCACTCCCAAAACAAAGCAAGCAAAAAATTATGCGATGTACTTAAAATGCCACCAAAATTTATAGGATAATTTTATTTCTTTTTTGGAAAAAAACGATTTGAGCACATACAATGTAGGTTACCCCATAAAGTGAATAATTAAAATAAATAATATGTTACAAATTGAGTTTTAAAAGGTGAAATAAATAATGAATTCTTCTCATGATCTAGTATGTTGATAAAAATTGAAAAAATTTGAAGACCTTAATTTGTCCCAAGAATTTTCTTTATGGGTATTAGATTTTCCAAATATAAAAAAGAGAATTTTATTGCCATATTGGTCTTTCCAATTGTCCATTTAACATAAAATCATGTTCCTATCATAACAATAAATCTAGACATTTTTGTATTTTAATTTTGAATACTATTATTCCATTTCCTGTATAATCTGTTATCATAGTATGAATCACTCCATTGTTGGAAACCCTCCTCAGAATTTCTGGGGAGAGAAATTAGACTGAAAATTAATTTCCTATTTGAGAGAATTCTTAGAATTTAAATAAAACTATTGGTTGAACTGAAACCACAAAATTAGCATTTTACTAATCACTAGGTTTAAAAAGCTGTGGAGCAAAGACATCTGCCATCACCTTGGTCATCTACCAAGGTTGCTTCTTCTTCCCAGTCTTGGGTTCAAGGTATTGTCTTTACATTTGTCAAAATTACTATGATTTCACATTGTCTAATTTTTCTTTCATTCTTCATTAAGATGCATTTGTAACTTCTTTAAGTGTTTGCAAACATTGATACCTTCTTATGATATACTGGTAGCTTAGAGATGCATTTGTAAATTTTGTCACCATCCATCTCAGATCTTTAGGTGAAAAATTAATATAGTATAAAGACCAAATCATTTTTTGATGACTTAGTAACTAAAACCTTATATATTGAAAAAGCAGATGTATAATTTCAGTAGAGACTTGTGGGAAAATAGTTTGAATTATTTTGCCCAATTCCATGGAAACTCGTTATGCAAAATAATTTCTGGTCTTTTTAATTACTGTAACAGAGACCATTTCTGGTACAGTATTTCAAAGCCAATTTTATTTCATATCATTTGGCTAACAAAATTAATTCTATAAAGGTATGTCAATGATAGATATAAAAGGCTACTTTTTGTAAAGATGGTTTAATTTGGATATTTGAAATGATGCAAATGGATAAAGATAGTAAATTCATTTTGGGTTTATAAATATACCTTCTTTATTAATATGTTTAGATTATACAGTTTGTAAACTGAAGTAGTATATATAAAAATGTCAGTATTAGTTTGTTGACTGAGGCATAAACAAATTGCATGTATAACATGATTTATTTAAAAAATTTCTCTGTAAACCATTTTCCTACCACATTTAAGTATCAGTAGTTATAGATTATTGCAATTTGATGGAACTCTGGAAATCAAACATAACAAGACATCTGAATCTTATGATTCTGTCCAATCATCTTCATACAGTCATGTCATGGATATATCAGTGTAGCAAAACATGAAGTGATAGCTAGATTCTTTTAAAAATATAACTGATGGAGGTTAACAGTTTCTACATAATGCACTGATACCATTTCTCCTGAAGATTCTAAAAGAGCAGGATGCTCTGAGATAGATTTAAAGGAGGAAGACATTTTCCAAAATTTTCAGATAAAATTAAATGCTAGCTCTTACTGGATTTCAATTTATTACCCTCCTAGCAAACCTGATGATCTAGAGGGAAAAGTTTGGGTTTTTTAAAATTGTATTTAAATATTCATTATTCTCTAGTCCTCTGACAAAACCATATTACCATATTCAAGAACCAAATGTTTTGTTTTAGAATGTTAGTGGATAAAAATATTGGTAAGAAATTGGTATTTCTTAAAATAAGCACCGAGCAAGATAACTGGAATCAGAAACTAAATTTATACTGAATAGCAAAATTTAAAAAATCATGTTAATTAAAATACCACTTCTCAAATGAACGTATTTTAGCATAAATTTTCCTTTGTTGGAAAATCAAGGATTTCTTTTTCATTTTATTAGAAGATCTAACTCCTTTTTATTTCTCTTATATAGGTCTTGACAACCATGAGGTTTCTCATCCTTACCTGCCTTGTGGCTGTTGTTCTTGCCAGGCCTGTGAGTATAGTAGAGAATTTAGAAGCTTGTAGATTCTTGTTAGAAATGACCTGATATCTTATCAAACACAAAATATAGAGAATTATGATCTTAAAACACGGGATGATCTCTAATTAAAGGCTTGGTATTAAAACTGTGGTAATGCTTCACAAGCCTTAACTCTAAATAAAATGTCTGACTTGAAATATAAGCACTACCCAGTAAAAAAAATTAAAAATGAACAGTTAAAAAAAAGAACGTATTCACAAGATAATAAATAAGAGCAAAGAATAAAATTAGGCTCTTTCCCTGGGTCATCACAGAATTAACATATTTGTAGACATATAATAGGTCTCAGTTTTCCTTACCAAATATAACATAAAGACACATGTTCCAGTGTATTTTACTTTTGGAAACAAAGTCAATCCTCATTTAAGACAGCCTGTGTCAACCAATTCTTTCCCAATGTATAAAAAATGAGGCTGATTCTGCTGATTCAAAGGTCAAGTTATTGTGGTCACCATGGACAGTGAAACTAGATAATGTAATGAAAAGAACCTTTCTTCTCAAAAATAATTTAAAAAAAAAAGCTATTCCGTTAGTTACATGAAGCAACGTGTTATTCTGTTCCCTTGTGATGTGGAGCTAATGAAGGAGGGAGGAATAAACAAGGATCGCCTGACGAGAAAATAACTCATAAAATAATGATCTGGGGTATTTCGACATTGCAACTATCAAATACAGAAGCAAAAGTTTCTGAAGCGCTGACACATGATTCTATTGATGAGACTCTTACTCTCTAAATCCCTATTAGGATAATGAGAAATCACCAGTAACTGAACTTCTTACCCAATAGAACTTTGTTTATGTTACACTCTAAGCACCAATAGAAAGAGATCTCTGCCTTAACATTAGGAAAAAAGATCCAAGTCCTCAGAAATGTGTCATTGGAGTAGTTCTTCTCTTGTCCTTTTACAAATGAAATGAATCAAGTTTCCTCAGAAAACAGATTCTACCCCTTATTCCAAAGAAAACATCAGATTTTTTTATGCTATCATTTAATCAACCTAAGCCTTGTCCCCAGAGTCAGAGTGTAGATTGAGAAAAATTTTTATATAATGTAGTTGATGATAAAAATAATATCCAGACAAACATTTAATTAGGAAAGCATACATTTTACTCCACAAATTTATAATGGTTTAAAATCACCTTTGGAGCTCTCATGTAATGTAAGTAGTTCAGAAAACTAAGTAGCTTATTTATCACCTTGGATTAATTTAAACTAAGAATTTTTTTTAGTCTTTTTACATAGTTTTCTCAATTTTCTGCCATATTCTAAGGAGAAAATAATTAACCTATTTTGCTTTGATATTTGTTAATAAAAGTTATGGTTCCTTTTTTTTCCTTTTTGTTCCCAGGGAAACTTGGTTTCAGATAAATTTAGCTATTAAAATATGAACCTTTCTTAAATAGAAATGTTTAAATTCATAGTATATGTGTATTGTGGTATTATTATTATTGTATTTTGATTGCTTTTTTTTTTGTTTTGTTTTACAATTCTCTATTGTTTTTCACAGAAACTTCCTCTTAGACACCCAGAACTCATTCAAGTGAGTATTCTAGTCTATGTTCCAAGAACTCCCTCCAAATATGGAATTTAAGTGATGATGTATTGATAACACATTGACCCTAGACCTTTTCCTCTCTTCTCTATAAAACAGTTTCACATTCACTGAGATACAATATCTTCAGTTCATGTGCTGACAAATTTTGATTTGTTTTCACAAACTTTGTTAGAGAAGAGGGCATATGGACTTAGATAAAAATTCATGGTTAATAAAAACCTTAATATTCAAGAGAAATAATTAAGCAGAATATGTTAACATGATTTATTTTAATGTATTCTTGCTTCCTTCTCTTCTGCTTGCACTCTAACATGTGATTTATAATTTGATTGCATTTTGCACACCAGATTTTAAATTAGATACCTCTACCACATGTTTCTGCAAGAGCCATTGATCCTTCACTGTGTCCACTGATTGAATAATACCTTTTTATTGATTTTTCTTATTCTTTGCAGAATGAACCAGACTACAGAGAGGTAAGGTTCTTGCTCTACCCCCCTTCCGGCCCCCAACCTTTTTTGTTAGCTGTGATGAATGGTGAATGTCTTCTTCACTCCAGTTTTTATTTATCTTCAAATGTATCCACGTACTCAGCTACTTTACTCTCTCAAAACTCTGTTTTGATTAAACCCTTATTTAATTCCTCCTTTAACATTTTGTTAAGCATAGACTTACTAAATCTCTAGGCCTGGTCAAAAAGGAATCAAATAGGATGTCTCTTTAGTTTTAAAAATTAGATCATAAAACCAAAACTAATTATCTTTTCTTCTACCTAAGAAATATGTTGGTTTACCTAATTAAAATTGATAACTTGCATTCAAATGGACAAACATGCTCCTTTTTGGGTATGTTTTCCTTTTTTTCATCATTCACAATTTAATTCTACAGGAAGTTCTCAAAGAAAGACAGTTTCCCAGGTTTGCCCTGGTGAGTATTATCCTTTTATTCTTCTTAAAAGACAAACATGTTTTTCTGGGAAATTTACTTTAATTTTGGTTTATAAATTTTTTTTTCACTTGGCTTGATCAAATCTTCCCTTCATTCAGTCACCCAGTCACCCACAAAGAATATTAAAACCAGATATTCAAATATTAAAGAGCTGTTTTAAACTTTAATTTGTACCTGTGCATTTGCTTCTTTACAAACACGCATGCTTTCCTTTGCATAACCTAGTCAGAACACATAATTTCCATACACATTCTGATGGAACATTCTCTATCTCTAAATAATACCATTTTATGTATTGTGTTTTCTATAGTTTTGTGACTTAATTATCAAATAAAACATAAATAGAAATTTTACTTCAAGACCACTATTTTAAAAGTTTGATAGGCAACCCAACTTTGCTTGAGTGATTTTTAACATAATTTTTCTTTCTTTCACTTTCTTTCTTTCTTCCTTTCTCTCTTCCTTTCTCTCTTTCTTTCTCTCTTCCTTTCTTTCTTTCACTTTCTTTCTTTCTCTCTTCCTTTCACTTTCTTTCTCTCTTCCTTTCTCTCTTTCTCTCTTTCTCTCTCTCTTTCTTTCTTTCTTTCTTTCTTTCTTTATTTCTTCCCCGCCCCCCCATCTCTCTCTTTCTTTTTTCTTTCTTTTTTTTGTAGCCTACATCAAGAGAGCTAAGAGAGGTAAGGAAGTTTCCACAACATACACTGTCAAGTTAACCAAGAGAAGCAAGTGTTGTGTTGTCCACTTCTTTATTGCTTTTTTATGGAAATAGGCTTATTGAACCAGACAGATGAGATCAAGAGAACTCAGAACTATGACTAAAACAAGATGAAAGATAACAATAAAATGTAGTGGGACAAATTTTTTTTTATTATTTAAGTGCATATTTACATACAGCTTAGGCAAAGAAGGCTTAGCAAAGAGAAACTAATTTTAGAAGTGATATAGCAAGAAATATTAGTACATTCATAAGAAACATATTTATTTTTTAAGTTGCAGCAGAACAATGCAAGGTACATTTTCTTATAGATGTTCATTCATTTTTGTCCCTGTGCATGAATGTTGTTTCTCTTTTCTTTTTTATCCCTCAGGAATACCTCAGTGAACTGAGCAGGGTAAGGAACACCAATGATATTTAAACTATTTTAAAAGTTTGTCCTTTCAAAAATAGATTTTATAAGCTATACTTTATTGGTTTCAGCAGAGAGAACTTCTGAGAGAAAAACACAATGATGTACTCAAGGTACCAAAAACTTTCTTTAAATAGTATGGCAAAAAAAAATGTAGTCTTGCAATAGGAAAACTGTTTTAATTCAGAAAAAAAATTAGTTATTCTATGGCATTTATAGTTTCCTTGAACTTTTCAGTCAGACATTCAAAATAACTAATGAATTTTGAGGAGAATTCTAAAGAATACTGATTTTATTGTTACTTTATAGCTATGAGGAGACAAAACATTAGTATGAATGAATGGATGGATGAAGGAAGGAAGGAAGGAAGGAAGGAAGGAAGGAAGGAAGGAAGGAAGGAAGGAAGGAATGTGTGCATGTATGGATGCACTTAGGACTGGTCAATTATTTGTACTTGTTGCCAAAGCTGAAGAAATGCTTCATTCGGGCTATTACATAAAGCAATATATCTGCTCCAAGAATGTTTTACATAGTTACAATTGATTATTCACTTTATTTAAACATGATTTTTAAAATCTGGATTGTCTACTAGATTTTTAATAGATTTAGTATTAAGAGAACACACAGGGGCGCCTGGGTGGCTCAGTTGGTTAAGCAACTGCCTTCGGCTCAGGTTATGATTCTGGAGTCCCAGGATCGAGTCCCACATCGGGCTCCCTGCTCGGTGGGGAGTCTGCTTCTCCCTCTGACCCTCCCCCTCTCATGCTCTCTGTCTCCCATTCTCTCTCGCTGATAAATAAATAAAAAAACCTTAAAAAAAAAAGAGAACACACAGGTACTCAAAATTTATAAAATAAATATATCTCCTATCCTTCATACCCGAATGATTATCTTTTCTTGATAGAATACTAAGAATAAATAAGAATAAATCAACTGAGGAACGATCGTTTGTTTTAAAACTATTTGGTTATTATTATTTTACATTTGAATATTTATCATGAAACATAAAATTAATTCTTTTTTCTTTTCCTAAGGGACAGGCCATGGAAGACCCTGAGGTAAGACACCTTTATTTTTATAAACACCGCACTTATATATCATATGTAGTATATATTGTATGCTTTATGTTAGCAAAACTATCTTCTCAAAGTGAGCAAGACTAAACTTCTCAAATAGTACTATTATATCCAAGAATGTACAATTAAACTTCATTTTTATCACAAAAATCCACTTTGCATCATACTCCACCATATATCTGTGTTTATTTTAATAAAAAACATTTAAGTTATTGGGCAAGTTATTATCCTCTTCCCTCCATATATTTTAAATAAAATTGACACTCAAAAAAATACATTATATTGGCCCTGAAGCTTTTCAAACTGCTTTTTTCAAACCGGAAACCAATAGTTAGCAACCCAGGATGAAAGTGTAAAACTAGTTTCCTTCCAATTGTAAAAGTCCCATGATCAGTAACCCTGGTTTTCTTTTTCTTAGCAAAAGCAATCTAGCAGCAGTTCATCAAGTGAGGTAATTGATTTTGATGTTAATTCAATATCCCAATTAGTTAGGAAACATTTATGAAAGCTTGTTGTACCATGAAGGTTACATATTTTATGAGGTCTCATTGTACAAGGTGCTATGTATATGGCTTGATTCTAATTTTAACACATGTGACTATTAGCCCAGCAGACTTAAGAAAGCAATTATTTGTCAGAGACAAAATTACAGAATTGCTTTTGGGCAAACAATCATATCTGGCCATCTGTGGTGTCCAAACATTTTTTTTTCCTAGTTATTTTGCCCTTACAAGATTTTGGTAGAACTCAATCTTGTCATTAAAAATTATAATAATGACTATGCTTCTAAATCAATTATGTAAACATGTTATAACCTGTGTAGAAATCAACCAATTCTAGGTTAATTAATCACAAATCTTTGCCTCTTGGTATCCTAAAGAAAAAAAAAATTGCAGGCATAGAAGGTGTTGAGGTCCTGCCATTAATTTTGGGAGACTTTCACCCAAATCGCAAAATAAAACCAACCCAATTATGTGGAGTTTCTGTGAATTCAGTAAAGGTGAATATTTTATATCCACCTTCAACATTCTGAATAACCTCCCTCGTGAAAGCACGGAGAAGAAAAAAGGAATTATTGATATAACATGTATCTGAAATTATTCATCTTCTCTCAGTTATGCAGGAATTTGTGGCTAAAATCAGTTAACCACAGTTATTTAGTAATAGTGTCTGGTTAATTAGTATGCTTACCTTAAATATAAACTAATAAGTCATAAAATTAAAAGTGTGCTTGTTTCTATTTTTTTGAAGGAAGTTGTTCCCAATAACACTGAGGTGAGATATATTTGTTAAATTTAAAATATACCATTATCCAAGATATGTTACAATTTACATAAACAAAATATATATATATATATATATATATATATATATATATGTTTTGTTTGTTTGTTTGTTTAGCAGAAGCAAATTCCAAGAGAAGACACACTCTACCAACGCTATCTGGTAAAATTTCATTAAAAGCTTATCAAATGCAAATGTACCAAGGAATAAGAATGTTATATTGATAAATTATTTCTCCTTCTCGTTATCTGCTAAAATTTAACCCATAACAAGTAGTCTGATGGACTCTAGATATTGACTGATTCCTCTCTGAAAATAACACTAACAACTTTTTTATCCCAGGTATTTAATTCACACTTTCAGTTGAATATTTGTGTTGTATAGTCTGCTTTGGATCTGAATAGCCTAGTATTTAAGTGACAGTCTGTAGATTTGGCCAGACTTGAATTTGCCCCTAAGTTTTACCTTTTCCCAGCATGTGATGTTGGACAGTTTGCTTATCTGCTATAAGTCTATAATCTAAATTCTAAAATGACAATAATAAATATTAAATGATGTGAAAGCAGTTAATACAATCCATAGTGTAAAGTAAATGATAAATAAATGTGGCTAATATCAGAAACATCATAATTTCTTCCCCAGTTCATCTAATATTTTTATTTCATTTGACCAAGGTTAAATCTTTGGTCAGAAAGCAAAAATCATTTTTAATTTTCTTAGTAATTCTGACATAAGATACTTTATAAGTAAAATTGCCTGAATACTCACTTATATCGAACTGTATTTTAACTTATTTTAAGCTTAAAATAAGTTAAGAAAGTAGTTTTTCTAATGTTTTAAAAGGAAATAATTGATTTAGTCCAAATTATTTGTGGTAGAAATAACACTGAAGTCGGATTAATAGTTCCTCATTCTTTACTTCTGGGAAAAGCATTGTAGGATTCTAGCTTCATTACTTGAAAATGATGGGGTTGTACTGAATGGTATCCAAGCAACTGAGAATATTTTTTCTTTTGAATAGGAACAGCTTCGTAGACTGAGCAAATACAACAAACAACAGCTGGTAATATTTTATTTATTATAATACAAAATCATATTCTGCAGAATTAAAATACATTAAATTTTAAGTTGGGTTCACTTCGAAAGATGTATTCATTTTTCTCAAGAAATTATGCTAGCCTTGGTAGTTAATAATAATTCAAAAACTATTCATATGATCGCCTATATATTTACTGTCAAAGCCATTTTTTCTATTTATGCCTAGACTAATGCTGTCTATCCTATCCATAATTACTAACCACGGAGAAATTTACTTTGACTAAATTCCGTTACAAATCCTTTTATAATCTCTGTGATGATGCATTATATTCAGGACTTTATCATGCGTTTATTTTCCCAAGGCCAGCCCTGGTTGGGAACTCCATAAACATTCCTGTTCATGAGAGCACAGATGTGCCAAATAAACTTTCCATTTAAGGAAACAGTATAGACTTTGTAGGAGGAATCGGAAGTCCTAAACATCCAGATTGTTTTTGTCAAAGCTCTCTAAGAAAGGATGGTCAAGTTGAACTTAATTGTCTCTGGACTTGTTTCCTTATGTGTGTGAAATGGAAATATAGTTATTCTCGCTCCCTGGTGTTATTCTGAATATTGAATTAGCAATCACCTACTCAGCTAGCCCTGAGTCTGGCTTGTAGCAAGTCCAATAAAATGTTCATTCCTTCTCCTCTTGCCCTAACTTCTCAGTCTCTATAAAATTTGCTGTGCTCATGAACTTTTTGAAAACATTATGAAGGTTTTTTTTTTTTTTTATCAAGATGTGCATTTGAACTACAATGCCTTAAACTCTTCATGCTGAGTGTATGAATAGATCAAAAACATATCAATCAGCACAACCATTTAGTTTTGATCCTTTTGATTATTATAAAGTCATTCACTTGGGAGAAAAAAAAAAACTTACTTTTAGTTACAGCAAATCAACTTAATTAGGACTTTAGGGAAAAAGCCCTATCTTAGTTTAGCAAAATTACATTTTTCATTTTCTTCTGTTATGAATGTAGGAAGAGGAAAGCCAATAATGAATTTAATTTGGACCTCAATTGTTACTTTTATATCGGTGTCCAAGTTGCTTGTGTTTAAAATAAAGTCCAAATAAATTTAAATATATCAGTACCCCACTGGAATTCACCATTACTGATCTAAGAAATTACTGGAATGATATATTTTACTATTTTAGCTATGATATGGCTAAGCGGTAACCTTCACAACTATTATTACTATACTGGTCTTGCTAATGGTATTCATCGTATTTCATGGTTGTATCCTCGGTGCTTAGCATAGTCATCCCTGAATGAATGAAAGTACCTAGTAAATGTTTGTTATTCATAAATGAATAAACTCAATATACTAAAATAAAACGTTTTCTCTTCCTTAGGAAGCTCTCCATAACCAGGTAAGATTATTTATTAAATCTAGAATACTTTAATATTTCCTTCATGTGTTATGTTTTTATACTATGTGCTTCTCTTTTTTAACAGAAATATATCTCAAGAGAGAAGTTGTTCTACTAACCATACCTGATAATATTTAAAAATTTACCAAAGATCAAATTTAAATAAATGATTGATAAGTAGCCATGAACAGAAAATATGTAGTCTTAGAAAATTGGTAGTTTATTTTCTCCCAGTATATGAACCTTACAAATTCTTTATTTTTCCAAACTGTAGTAATCCTAGCCTTACTTGAATATTTTTTTCTGAAGTTGAAAAATAGAAAGTGTTTTGCTACTTCTTCATAATTCTGGCATAGAATACAGTTTATCCTAAATTTCACAGATGATGCTATGTTCTTGGTACATTGTAAAATGAATGTGTTGTACCAGATATCTAAGTAAGAATGTACTTTATTTCCTTTTATACAGCAACAACTTCGCAGAGTGAATGAAAACAACCTCCTGCAACCGGTAACATTTTGCTTAATAAATTACACAGTAATAATATACTGTCAAGTTTAAATATGTTTGTTTTTAAAAAGCCTCACACTTTGGAAGTGATTGTTTTCTTCTCCAGCAGTTTTTTCTCACTCCCAACTTCAGTGATAATTTATATTAATTGATCTGAGAGATTAGAACTACTTTTCACTATTCTTTGGAATGGGAGCTGTGCCAGTCTGTGTCTCAGCTGATGGGAACAATGTATTTATAGTCATAAGGACTATGAAGTATTAATCTCCATGGTTACATTAATTTCTCTTCTAACATATTTCTTAATTTTATATCTTTATGTCCATGATCTGTTTCTAAAATTCAGTTTAGGGCCACCTGGGTGGCTCAGTCAGTTGAGTGTCTGCCTTCGGCTCGGGTCGTGATCCCGGAGTCCTGGGATTGAGCCCCACATTGGGCTCCCTGCTCGGTGGGGGGCCTTCTTCTCCCTCTCCCCCTTCTCATGCTCTCTCTCTCCAATAAGTCAGTGGAATCTTTAAAAAATAAAATAAAATAAAATAAAATTCAGTTTATATTTAGGAATCTCAAACTCTCAAACTGGCTGACACACGTTTCTTCTGAAGAAACCATCTGGAGAGATACTGAATGTCTCTGCCAAAATACTCTCTGATCTTGTTTTCTCATCTGTGAAATGAGATTGTCAGTAATACATAACAGATGCCAGGTTTTCCCCCTGCCCTAAATTCCATTGATTCCTCAGTGTTCCTAGGGATTCTGATTTCATTTTTAAGGCAATAAGCAGACACTATGAGCTATTTGTTGCCGTACAGTTCTGATTCCTGTGAACAGTCAGGTTAAATCCATACCAGCCATGGAGCCCTCCAACTACTACTTGCCATTTAGTGAATCTTATAAAGATTGTTGAGGATGTCCCATATGTCTCAGAAGAAATTGACTCCAGGTAATATGATTGGCAAAATCAGTGTTGCTTCTCAAATCTCTAAAATGAAAAGTATTTCAAACAGGTTGCTTCTTCCAACTTTGAAGCTTCATTCAGACTTCGAAAGTAACTTTGATTCTTTTTCTTTCCAGAGATCTCACAATCATCTCTTGTGTTGTTAATAGCCATGTCAGAAATGAATGAAATGATTCATTTTCAGAGATTCGAAACAACAATTGTTCATACATTGTTGCTTTTCAATGGTCTTTCCTTCTAGCCTTTCCAACAAGTCTACCAACTTGATGCTTATCCCTTTGCTGCTTGGCATTATATTCCACAAATCATGCAGTATATTGCTTACCCACCATCCTACGACATCACTAAACCCATTGCCTCTGAGAACGTTGAAAACGTTGATGTTGTGCCAGAGTGGTGGTAAGTTCATTTAAATTACTGCATATTGATGTTCTACCAAAAGACATAAAAGAAAATCACTTACAGAACATGCCATAGAAACAGATGTAGAATCAACATGGCAAATCAGTGTTTCGTGCTTCCTACTGAAATGGAAAATTGATAATATTTTCTGCGGCATCTATGGTTAATGTTAACCTAATAGATCATGTGGAGCAGTGCTATCTATTCTATAAGTGAAATTCATTCTTGATGAGGGTAGAAAAAAAAAAAGCTTGTTCTCCAAATTAAAAATATAAAGAATCCTGATATAGAACCCAATTTTATTCTCTTTGCACTTTTATTAATCTTTGAATGCCTTTCTTTTGGTTATACCCGTGATATACATAAGGATAGAACACAGATTTTGGTACCCACTAGTCCTAAATTCAAATCCTGAGTTTTTTGTTTACTTAAAATAATGTAACAATGTTTATTTTTCTTAACTCTGAAGGTGATTAAATATAATCATCTTTGCAAAGTATAGTGATGGGAAAATAGACACAGAAAATAAGTAGCAGCCATTTTTTTGAGCTAATAACATTTTATTGCTGACTACCTTGATCACATAATTTTAACAATTTTTGTTCTTCCAGAAAAATTAAGAATTATCAGGAACTCCACAATTATGGCTGTTGGTAAGTTTGGAAATTACCTAACCATTAATCCCATTTCCATTTGAAGACAAAGTACAAAGATACGATTGTAGGCTATAATTCTTTTTCTTTTTGCTGAAGTCTAGCTACTTGTGAACACATTAGCACTTAAATAATTACATTGGCTTAGAAATTTGCAAATTTTTGTTTCCTGGTCATACTATATTTAAACAGCAACTTAAAAATTACCTAATTTTATCTAATATAATTTATCATATTGTATGATAAATTATATCTTATATATACTATACAAGTATAGGAGTATGGATGTTATTAATTTTCTATGAAGATGTGACTTTGAGACACAGGTGAGCCCAGCAGTTGTATCCTGTTCTTTGTGATCACTGCAGTAGAAATCCTTAGCAAGTCACATAGTGAAGCCAAGTGATTATCTCTCAACAGGCAAACAGACTGATACGTCAATAGATTTTTTTAAAATCACCTTCATCTTCTATATTGGAGCTTTTAGTTGTGTGTGCATGTGTGCGTGTATGTGTGTTTCCCTTCACAATAGCGGAAACTTCCTTTCCAACAGATCAAACTAAAGAAAATGATAAAACCCTGACCCATATGAAAGCTTTTTCTTCTAATTGCCTTGCCATATCTTTTATATTACTGCAAAGGAAAATACTATCTAGTAAAAAATTTTCAAAACTTAAAAATTAGGAGCAATGGATATATTTGTCAGCAACAGGAAAACACAAATAACACTGTGAACTTTATTTTAAAATGAAGAGAAAATGACAACTAAAATATGCATATCGTAAAAGTGTCTCTTCAACTCTAAATATGTAGTATAGCTAACCACATATTTCCTTTTCTATTTACAGATGTGACTGAAAATTCCATTCTTTAAATTTCTCCTATCTACCATGTAAAACCATCCTATCCAAAGGCTTCGACTGTTATTTTAGAATAGGACAATACCAAATTGAGGGCAATCTTTCTTTTTCAGTTCTCTACTGTGTATTACATAGAATTATCATTATTTTCCTTAAGCTAAATTTTCCTAACAGTTTATTGTCTAAATTCCAGTTGTATCATGCCAGTATGAAGGCCACTGAAACAGAGGGTATTGAAGTCTTTACTAAGTTTCTATTATGGAAATTTTGTGTAAAAAGTCTTTGAATTGCTTTTTCTGTAAGTGCCATCATTCCATATAATTGTGTGCAGTGACTGAGACTTTTTTCCTTTTTTTTTCAATAAATTACAATTTTAAAGCACAGTCCATATTTTCTGTCATTATTCCATTCACCAGCATTTACACAATCCTTTTAAGAGTATGTATATAACATTTTGTTTTCACCAAATTTTTTATGATACCTTCAATCACATTTTAATGAAACAAAGTTAAAATGTCACTTCTGACTGATGCTGGCAAATTATAACCGTGGTTCAAGATCATTCATTTGAAGTCAGTTGTTTACAGACTATTTCCCATGAGGACATCCCACGTCTCTGTGGCATTTGTGAGTGCACTGGGAATTTGAATGACCCGGTTATACAATTTATTAATGCAATCAGAACCTATTTGGGCCCAACCCACCTGATTATAACTGATTTATAGGTAGGTAGACTAGGTCATAACCATTTAAAGAGTCACCTCAGCACACACTGTCACCTAGTGGCTGGGGTGGGCTCTTCAGTATCCTCCAGAGCCCAAGGAGGAGCTCTTTCTCAAAATTACAATCCTTACTTGTTCTGACATCCTAGAAACCCCAGGTGTGATGTACTTTTTAGGGTATATTCCAGATTCCCAACCAACCCAACATGCCATGACCCTTTAAGAACCACTGTATCTACCAGGTGATAACATACGTCAGAAGGCTTCCTGTAGCATGGCCGAAGCCATCAACTGCTCTGCATCTTACCTATAATATATATTATATATGCATAACACCCAAACATGAAATTTTTGTCTTGAAAATGAAAAGAAAGCCACTTAGCATTGTGTCTTCCACCTTCTCTCAGTGTCAAGAAGTACATGGTAAAACAACTTTATTTTTTTTTTAATCTAGAGAAGGTTTGTCGACTACTGGACCTGCAAGAAATTAATGGAGAGTGCAGGCCCCTGTATCTTCATAAAATTTATCTACCAGCTTCTGTCATCATATCACTTCCCAAGCCCTCAAGGATACTTGATATTTCTTGTGTTATGAATCCTATAGAAATAAGGTCATCAAGGGGTGCCTGGGTGGCTCAGCCAGTTGAGCATTTGACTCTTGGTTTCCACTCAGGTCATGATCTCATGGGTTGTGAGATCGAGTCCCACATCAGGCTCTGCGCTCAGCAGGGAGTCTGCTGGAAGATTCCCTCCCTCTGCCCCTCCCCCCTGCTCTCACGCTCTCTCTCTTTCTCTCTCAAATAAATATATAAATCTTTTTTTAAAAAAGGAAATAAAGTCATCAATTTAATGAATGCACAGAGAGCCATTGAATAAGATAGTCATGTTTCTTGCAGTCTAAACTGTGGTGCAAGACTAGAGTAGACTTGTCTTTAAACTGTCCCATGAGGTGTAAGCCTTGGTTTGAAAGATGAAAGCAAATGGTTTCTGGTATTGTTTTCCTCTTTTTCTTTAGTTTGAAAGGCAGGATGGAGAAAAAAATGCAAGGATCAAGGATTTATGTGACACTGTATTTAAAATACCACCTATAATTTGGGTGGAAAGGATGGGCAAAATGGGTGAAAGGGAGGAGGAGATACAGGCTTCCAGGTACGGAATGAATAAATCGAGGGGACAAAAGATGCAGCACAGAGAATACAGTCAATGGTATTGTGATAGTGTTGTATGGTGACAGGTGGTAGCTATACTTGTGAGCATAACATAATGTAATAAAGTTGTCCAATCACTATGTTGTTGACCTGAAACTAACATAACATTAGTTACATTAATAATAAAAATTTAAAAATGAGTTGTCACCACCTCATTAAATTTGTAATAATCTACTCTTACTTTCCAAGAAGCTTTTGAAAAGGCCAAATGGGGAGACGCCTGGGTGGCTGAGTCTTATAAGCATCTGCTTTCGGCTCAGGTCATGATCCCAGGGTCCTGGGATCGAGTCCCACATTGGACTCCTTGCTCAGCGGGGAGCCTTACTCTCCCTCTGCCTACTGTTCCCCCAGCTTGTGCTCTCTCTCTCTCTCTGACAAATAAATAAATAAAATCTTAAAAAAAAAAAAAAAGCCAAATGGGGAAATGGAATAATGATACAATTCACTTTCCTTATGTCTTTTAGTTTTTAACAGTTGCTGCAATTTCCCCAGAGAAGCAAAATTATTATTTTATTACAGAAGGAGACATAAGAATGGTTTATATTCAGTAGTTTTTGACCTCTTTACTCCATATATCAGGGAGGTAATATGGGGATTAAACCAGTTTCTCAGTATATCTATTCCAACTCTGAGCAGAGGACTTACCTTAATGATTTGGACTAGGCTTGGAAGGAGGCAAACTGTGGGGGCAATATCAGTTATTACTGACTCAAAGAAATCCCAATATGAACCACAAATCATCAGGACATTCTCCAAGTAATGAGTGGTAAGACAGAGAATGGATCCTAGAGTCTGTAAGAAGATCAGTTAGTTTATTTCTTTATGTAAATGCTCCAAAACTCATAGGTCGAATACAAGGATCAGGATTGGAAATATAATATTATAGGAGGATGCTTCCTACAGAACTTTGATTTTTTCTACATTCAAGAATTATAGATCCATAAATTAGTTCTTATTCAGAAATTGGGGTGGATCATCACTCTCTGTTGGTAGCTTGAGCCAGAAGTCTGTTTATCAGACAGATTCTGTTCACCAAAATATTTTTATATTTCTATATAAAAAATAACCCTGATGAAATTGCCATTAAATTTTTCCTCTGGATATAATGATTAGTTCCCACAGATGTCACCTCTGTTTTGACCATTTGTCATGCAATAATTACCACCACCACCCCTCCTCCACTAAATCTCTAAAAATATTAATTATCACCTTACTTCAGGAGTTTACTTGCTATCACTTTGGTGACTGGGCTTCTTCATCCTCCCTGAGGTCAGAAATACAATTTAATTACTGTGTGCCTCCTCATAGAGTTTTCAGTCAACTGTAGTTAGGGAAAAAAGACTTTTATAAAAATCCATTCTTTATAGAAAATGTTAAAGGACAGTCATCTATGCTTTGTAGACATGGGGAAGTGGTGGGTTATTAGAATTAAGCATATCTATCTACAGATAGTTTTTGAATGTTTCCCTTTTTATTATGGTTACAAACCTTCTAGAACCCAGCAGGTAACATGAATGAGTGGGAAAATGGTTGGGGGGGGGGGAAATGATGTTGATTGTAAACTAAAGAGTATATGCCTTCTCCTTCTGTTACTCCGTCCAATCTTTTGTTGCCATGCATAATACATAGATCAAGTGTGACCAGAAATTAGGACTCATAGGAGAAACTAGAAATGTGAATTAGTGGGTAAAATTACCTGATTTTCAATATAGTCTAGTTTCTTTTTTTTAAATACAAAATGTAGAGTCCCCTTCTCTTTATTGCCCACATCCAGCCCCTAAGACACTAGTCTATGTACTCCACTGTGCTTTAAGGAAACAACTTTCTCATTTTTTATTCTTATTACCGAGCCATATCAAGGTTGAAGTTAAAGTGAAAAGTGGGAAATTAAGGCAACCATTAACTACAGTAAACAAAGAAATCATGATTTCATGCACAATGAGAGTTTCAGGAGCATTTGAGAGTTAGGGGTGCTCTGAATCTTTCATATCTTCCAATACATTTCATTTTTCCTAATAATTGGTATCTCACTTTCCTAAATTTCACATGAGATCTACAAGCCTGTAAATTCATGTTATTTTAATTATTGTATATTGAATGTTTGTGTTTCCCCTACATTCATGTGTTGAAATCCTTATCCCCAATGTGAAGGTAGTTGGATGTGGGGTGTTTGGAGGCAACTGGGTCATGAGGGTGGAAACTTCAGGAGTGAGATTAATGTCATCATAAGAAAAGATTTGAGAGAGATGCTCTCTTTCTCTCTCTGCATGTGAGGATATAGCAAGAAGGTGGCTGTCTGCAAGCAGGAAGACAGCTTTTACCAGACACAGGATCTGCTGGTACCTTGCACTTGAACTTCCAGCCCCCAGAATTGTAAGAAATAAATATTATGTAAGCCATTCAGTGCATGGTATTTTGTTATGGAGACCTGAACTAAGGCATTCATTGTGTAATTTAAAAACCCAACCTTGGGTTTTTTCCTTCAAAAATTTAAGCTCTATGGCCATAAGCAGTAAAAGATCCACTGTCATAGAACCATGACATACAGGAATTTTATTCTATTTGGGCAGGAATATCGTGGTGCCAAGTGATATAATTAAACCTTACCTCAAATTAATGGGAAAAAAAGGGAATTTATTAGCTCATGTAACTAAAAATTCCAAGAGGAAAGTACAGTTGGACTGAGGAACTTGACGGTGGTCACTAACCCTTTTGCTCATCCTTCACTATCACTCTTCTTTGGACTGACTTAATTTGCAGGAGATAAGAAAGATGGCTTGCTCACATCTCAGGGCTTCGTCGTTGTTCAGGTCCTAAATCCCACAGGAAACGACCACACTGCAGGTTCCCTGAGTATTCACGCATGAGTAGAAGAATGTTAATTGGCTCTGCTTGGAGCAAGGACCTCTCCCTTTGGTATGATGACACTCCTGGCTTGGAATATATGCTCACTTTTTTTTATCTGAGAGTCATTAAAATCTTCTAAGATTACATGCTAAGATACACCAAATTGGAATTGTAGTTCAGAATTAAGCCATACATTATTCGAGCTTTCACCATTAAAAAAATTTTTCTCCCTTTGGGGACTAAATTTCAACATCTTCCCATTTACAAGCTTTGCTTTCAATAATTTCACTAGGACAGAAATTTTTTGGTTTGGTTCTCCATTTTTAAAATAATTTTGTCAAAGGTTTTCAAATGATTTGTGAACAAAATGTAACCCAAATCTGTATGTTTCATTTTACTAGTTTCCTAGGGCTGCTATAACCAAGTACCACAAACTGGGTTGCTTAAAATAACAGAAACTTATTCTCTCATAGTCTGGAGGCTAGAGATCTGAAATCAATGTGTTGGTAGGGCCATGCTTCCTCTGAAGGCTCTAGAGATCCCTCCTTGGCTCTTCCTAACGTCTGGTGGTTGTTGGCAATCCTTGGCAATCCTCGGCATCCCTTAACTTGTGGCTGCATCTTGTTACTATAAAACTCCAAATTCTGCTTCCAACTTCACATGGCTATCTTTCCTCTGTGTATGTCCAGGACCAAATTTTCCTTTCTTATAAGGACAATAGTCATTGGATTAAGAACCCATCTAAACTAGATTACTTTATCTTAATTTAATTACATATACAAACTCCCTATATTCAAGTAAGGTTACATTCATAGGTACCTGGGTTAGGACTTAAATATAACTTTTGAGGGCACAAAATTCTACCTACTATATTCACTTATGCAGAAAATTTAATATTTTTGTAGTATACTTAGATTGGTTTTCAGATTGGTTCTCTCAAACATTTCTAAAGTCCAATTGATAATTGTTAAAGAGAGAAGTACATTCTGTCCTATTGATATATTTCATTAAAGTTGATATCAACTTTTTGCAATATTTTATAGCTCATTGACTTTGTATATATGCAAATAATTGTAATTTTCTACAACTTCAGCTTCTATTTATTGAAGTTTACTTGGAAGCAATTATGAATTATGTAAATGTTTACACCCTAAGTAATTGGAGGTAAGGAAAGATGCAAAACAACGTGAGAACCACTTCACTACAAGTTGAAAGATATCAGCAGGTATGCTTTCTCAGCACACATGTTTTCTCCAGAAAGGCTAAGCATAACATAGCATCAATCTCAGTTGGTCTGGATGACTGTATGCTTATCTCTAGAGTTACTGACTCTTGGTCAACACTATGGTATTTAATAACTAATGGCAAGTGATACTATAACTATATGTCTGTGCTTTGCTTTGGGCAGGATAGATCAGCTTGTCAGGATTGTTTAGTAATAATTGCATATGGTCTGTACCAGATTTCAGTGAAATCTAGGAGTGGGGGAGTGAAGCAGGGATGGTTTTCAACAGTTAAGACAAGGTTTTTGTAAGAGACCCTCCCAACAAGTAGTTTTGACCTTCCCGGGACGCAGGTGTTTTGTGCAGCCTCCGTGGGTGGTTTCAGACCTGGAGAGAAAGCATATCCTGGGCTACCAAGCAGTGGGAGAACAAATAAGTTGTTCCTGACATCTTAGCACCTCTTTTACTGCACATCCTTCCCTTGCTGGTGCTGTCCTCTGCTTTTTGCCTGCAAAAAAGTTTAAACTGCTTGAGCCCTCTGAATCCTTTCGGCAATAAAAAAAACTGAAGATGATTATTATGTAATGAACACAAGCTGCACAGAAGAACTCACCTCTGAATAATATACAGAGAAAAAAAAATGAAGCAGGAATTAATCTGCAGGTTCCCTCCCATCTCCTGGTTCCCATTTTTCACATTTCACCCCAGTAGGGGTTCAAACCATACATTTTTCGGTAGCTTGACGCAGCCATTCCATAGCTTCTGAGGAAACCAGGTCCCTTGGCCTAGGGTGGAATTATATCTAAGTCCAGAGGCTGAGAGGTGATTCCACACTGGGGAAGCCCCCTCTTTTAGGGAAAAAGAAGGTAGGCAAGACACTAATGAAGAAATACAAGATGTCACATGAACTGTACATTTATTTACATTTTCAAAGCAACAAGTAGGCAAATGGAAAAGCGCACACATCGAAATGTATTATCACAAAGTACCCATCGTCCAGGTTAAGGGGAAGAATATCACTAGCGTCTGAAAGCACCACTTCATGTTCCCTATCAAGTTCTACCTCCCCTCAGATAACCACTAGTCTAACTTAGTGCACTAGAAATGAATTTTTCATAGCTTCTAATATGTTACATTTATGGGGTTGTACAGTCTGGTTTGGTGTGGGCCTGGCTACCTATCATTCAATCTTATTTACATAAAATTCATCCATGTTGTGCATGTGTAGCAGTAGCTCAGTCATATTAACTGCATTGTAACAGTCCACTCTATTGTATATCACAATTTATTTATAGGAAATACTGTTGATTCACATTAGTGCTGATTTTAATTTTGGGTATTAAAAATAATGCTGCAAGGAACTTGGGTACTTATTTTTAGTGCACATACATATGCTATTTCTGTTGGCTATATTCTTTTTTTTAAAGATTTTATTTATTTGAGAGAGAGTGAGAGAAGGCATGAATGGGGGGAGAGGGAGAAGCAGATTCCCCACCCAGCAGGGAGCCAGACTTGGGGCTCCATCCCAGGACCCTGAGTTCATGACCCGAGCTGAAGGCAGACTCTTAACCAACTGAGCCACTCAGGTACCCCTGTTGGCTATATTCTTAAGAGTAAAACCTCTAGTCATAAGATATGCAGATGTTGATTTTTGACAAAGACTGACACAGGTCTCCAAGGGACTCCTGCCAGTTTACATTTACATCAGCATTGCTTAGCATTCCTATTGTTTGTTTTTGCTGATGTTCGGTAAGGACAATTTTTTTTTTCATTTTAATCATTCTGGTGATTGTGTCATAATATTGTACGGTAGCTTTAATTAGCATTTTCCTGAGGACTAATGATGTTGAGTACCTTTTCATATGTTTAATGGCCATTAAGAAACTCTCTTCTGGTGAAGTGCTTATTCAAGTAAATCTATTGCTTCTATATTACGGTTATCACTTGTTCTCTTACAGAAATATGCCCAATTAAATTTGAGCAATTCAGAGACTGGATCCAGATGAAGAGTTATGCTTGGTCATGCCAGATTTAGGATGATAATTAGATATTTGGGTGTGGAGGCCAAGAAGGCAAGTTGAGTGTGTGAGTTTGGAGTTCAGGAAAGAATGAGTTCAGAGATACACATTTAGAAGCTTTCGACCCATGAATGGACTTAAAGCCATGGAACTAACCACTGCCAGCCAGAGTAAGGCTAAACCCTTAGGGTACTCCAACACTTAAAGGTTGGAAAAAGAAATGCCAGAAAGGAGACTGCAAAGAAATGGCTAATGCATTAAGAAAGAAGCCAGGGGTTTTAGTGCGTTTAAGATTTCAAATGAAGAGAAGTATGTTATTTCCAAAAAAAAAAAGGGATGATCAACTCTAGCAAATATCTCTGAGAGTTTGGGTAAAATGAACACAGATTAACAAGATAAAAGTTGTTGGTTACCTTGGAAAAAAGTGATTTCCATAGGGACAAAACTTTGATGGAAGCAAGTTAATCAAAGCATAATATATTCAGTATGGATAGTTCTTCTCTAACAGTTGCCATAGAGAAGCCTAAAGGACTGGGAGGGGTTTGGAAGTGTACTGTTACAAGATGGAATTTTCTTTTAAAAGGGAAAGATATTATAGCATAAGTTGTCTCACACTTGGTCCTTAGGTGAGGAAATCACTGAGGATGGCAGGAAAGATGGAATAATTGCTAAGGATGAGTCACTGTGTAAACTCAAGAGGATGAGATTGAGTGTACAGGTGTGGTAGTTGGTAGGGGGATTATTCATTACAATGAAACAATTACTCTGCAATAAAAAAAAAAATGGATATCAGAGCCTCATGTTAAATCTTATTTCTTGGGCATTACCGGCCAAAACCACATAACCCAGTTCATTCTGATTGTGATACTGGCTCTTGTTCTGGTATAAGCGAGGTCAGTAATGTGGAGCAATAGGGAGCAATTATCCTGTATCTGTGCAGTGCACCTATCATATTAAAACTTCAATAAAAAAACCTTTGAATTGCCTATTTTATAGATGTGGAAATTGAAGGTCTGAAGGACTGAATAACTTTCACAGCACCACTTAGCTACACGTTGCTGAGCTGTGAATCGGCTTTCACATTTGAAGTTTTTTTTTTCCATAGTGACCATAAAATTTAATAACCAATGTTGGGTACATTTGAGAGTGTACTAGGTTAACTGGGCAATGGGTATAAACCAAGACTTTCTAGAGCAAACACAGTATATGATCTCCTTATCTTTTCCTCCACTTTTTGATATTCTTTACCGTTCAATTCAAAGCATTCTATCTGATTTCAATTCTTCCATGGCTATTTTTAACACCAATAATCTTAAATTGACAATAATCTTAAGGCCAACTCAGGTTTAAAAAATTATAATAAAGACAGAAAAACTTAAATATGCCTAAAGGATTAATTTATTGAAATGACTGGTTAGGAAATAGATACTTAAATAATAACAAACACAATTCCAGAAACTATACATATTTTTCCCATGTGTAGGGTATTTCCAACTCAAAATTAAATTTCTATGGTATTGTTGATTTGGAAAATGTAGAGTTTATGAGTCAAATTCAGATTAAGATGAATGCCATATAGTACATAAAATAAATAAAGGAAAAATCTTTCATTTTTTCCATGTAGATTCATTTAAAAGTTATTAATTTTTGCTATCAGGATGCCAAGTGAAAAGATGCCACATTTCCAGTCACAGTCAATTCTGTAGAATATAAAGCACATATAGAATTAGTTACATTATAGGCTATAATTATTCATCCCTCCTCATTTGTAATTTTGGTGTGGTTAATTTACAAGACAAATTTTGTTACAAATGCAAACTGTTGAGCCCTACCTTGAAGGAATATAAAAATTCCTATATGATTAAATATCAGCTCACCTGATATTGTTTTAGTGAAATGTCTAGCCTATCCTGATCATAGACAGAGTTGTATTTTAGGAATCCCAAAGCTATATTCTCTCCTCTTTTTAAACCTCATACCTGGAATAATTAATTTTATTTTGAGTCATGAATTAAAGGATAATATGTAAATTTTAAGTGAGACAAAAACAATTGAAGTTATGAAGCCTAAGTTAGAAATGAGAATGAAAGTGATCTTTTAAAAAAATCTCAAATATATTCACATAAAAGTAGGAGAAACTATTTCCAGTTTTTCCTAAAAAAATGATGATAATCAAGGATCAGAACACAGGCACTTGAATGCAGATCTGTCAATAGCACTTAATTAAAATTTGATACACACTTTCAGGTCAGTAGATCTTAGTCAACCATTGAGACACCCATGACACTTTGATCAGTAATAAATAAGTTGGTGTATTGACAAAGTTTATCACTGTCTTGGACTTATCCAGGAGAATGAAATCTAAAAAGATATTATCTATAAAAATGATCAGTCTAACCTCCAAACTCCCAAAACTTACCAAAAGTGAGGAAGGGACATTAGCTTTGAAATTCTCTTAAACCTTAAAAATTAAAAAAAATTAAAAAGCAAAATAAATAAATATACAATTCACATTTTGGCAAAGACACAAAGACACTTTCCCTAAGAACTCTTTGAGTAATGAAATAATTATCTCAATTGTTTACCATCATATGTATACATGTCAAAAACGAGATGTGAAATAAGGCATCTGCAGAATAGACATGCACAAGGAAAACTTCAAAATTGTAGAAAATAATAAGCCTTCTTTATTGTAAGCCCAATCAGACTATCAAATTTAATTCCAGCTTTAATAAGCCTTAATCCTCTTTATCCAAATTCTCAACAGATCAATTAAATCAGAATCTCCTGAAACAATTTGTTCCCAATAGTATCTTCTACATAGAAGATCAGAACAATTACATAAGAATCTCAGCAGGTAGGCCCAGACATTGGGATTTTAGGAAGAGAAAGTTCTACAGGTTTTTCTATTATGTTGCTAGTATTGAGATTCACTGATCTAAACAAAGTGCATTTTAGATCCATTCATTATTCATTTATTCTTTCATTCTAGAGTTCTCACTTACTTCCTCTATCACCATATTCATGTCATAAGTGAGACAGCAAAGCTAGTAAGTTTGGACTTACAATAGCAGAGTTGTAAACTGGGGCAATCGGTTGAGTCACAGGATGGGCCTCATGGGAAGGCTCCTGGAACAGCAGAAAGGCTTGTAGGAGCATGTCCGTCTGGGGGTAGGGCATCACTTGCTGGGGAAAAGGCAGGACTTTGGACTGTGGGATGGACAGCAGTGGCTGAGGAGTAAGCATGTGAGTCTGAGGAAGAGGCTGGGGGATCTGGTGCATCAGGGGCTGGAGCAGAGGCAGAGGAAGGGGCAGGGGCAGAGGCAGAGGATGAGGCTGAGGCCGAGGCTGAGGAAAGTAGAGATTTTCAAGACCAGCGAGATTCTGGATTTGGCTGTTCAAAAAGGGCACTACTGGAGATTTAAGAAAGGGCATCACGTGGCGCCTAGGAAAGATGTTCTCCTTAACTTTGGGGACTTCCGTTATTTCAGGCTGAGGGAAAGGCATCACCACAGCAGGCTGAGCAAGAGGCAGGACATTCTGTGGAAGGACAGCGTAAGGGATGGGATCAGCATAAGGATGGATTAGAGGCTGTTGTTGGGAAAGGGGGTGGATTTTATTCTGGCGTTCATCCTGGAAAGAAGGAAAAGAATCTTTGAGTCCATGATTCAACCATAACAGTCATTTGTGATGAATTAACCTCCTGTCTTTTGAACAACCATAACTGAGTGAAAAGAGAGAAGGAAAATCTTTGACTGATTTGATTAAGAGATAATTTTCAGTCAGGTGAAGACTAATGAGTAAAATGCTCATTGAGGGATTTCTCATTAACTCGTTCCCTTCATAGGTGAGTCCACAGATCAAACTGAAATCAGTGTTTGGAGATTTCAAGACTTATTTCACCTTTTTCTGAATCGCCTAGATAGCGGTATCTGTCCACTTTGATCTTCATGGACTTTTCAACATAATGTTTTGATAATAGAGCAAATTGTGTTCATATGATAAAGATCTATTTAAAAAGACTTAGAGGGGTAACTCCAAAGTTTATTTGTTGTGGCTGCTGTTGTTTTAATGACAATTAAATCTTACTTTACAGCTTAATTCAAGGAGTTACTTAACACCAGCCACCTTCTAGCACTACTTCTCTTGGGAGAAGGTAGTTAGTTATCTTGAGTCTTCCGAGAGGCATCCATTTGTAAATTCATTTTGATTTAGGAAATATTTGGCTTAAGTTTCGAACAATACAACTTCATTGATAAAAATAGGGAAGTTGAAATATTACAATTAGAGAAATATGTTACCACAAGTATAATTTAATTAAATGAAGAATTTTATGTTGTCGAAGAGAATCCTTAATTTTAAACAAGCTCTACTATTTAATAACTGTGATATTGTCACTCAATTGTTCTGTACCTTACTTCTCTCATTGGTGTAATGGAAATTCTTTTAAGAACATGTATTTGTAAATGTTAATATAAAACCTACAAAATGTTATATAAAATCATTGACTATTCACTGTGTGCCAGCTTATCAATACTGTGGGGTTAGGAATAGGCTCAGTTTACAGAAAAGGAAACTAAGTACAGAGAAACGTGGGGTCAAAGGCATACAGCTAATAAATGTGCCGTATTGCCTTTTCATTCTCTTTCATCAGAATATCCATCTTGAGACTAAGGGGAACCAGCTGGAAATGTGAGTAAATCAAGAATTATTCTTCGGTTTTGATTCTAAACTCTGTAAATTGATTGTGAGTTTGAAAGATGCATTTGTGTCTTCAAAATATTTTGACTGTGTCAAAACTTAATTTCTTCACTGGCATTTATTTTATTATCATCCTTTAGAGTGAACACATACACATTTTGTATGTATTATATTCCATAATAATTTTAGAAATATACTTATCATGAATAAATTACCTTTCTTTGCTGCTGTTCCTCATGCTTGAAATTCTCAAGTTTCTGCTAAAAACCAAATCACATATAAGGAAATGTTACCACCTATAAAAATTAAGTGTAGGAAATTTTGAAAATAAGTACATGTAAATATGAAACTATTACCTTGTTGATGTGTGTAATAGATTCCTTCAGAAAAATAAAAATAAAATTAGTTTTAGTTTTATGAATGTTTCTTCTTTGTCAATACAAATCAGAAAATGAAGGCATGTAATAGGTTAACGTGCACACCTTGTTTGATAATATTAAAAACTCAGGATAATTGCTGAAGCTTAGATGTTGCACTGTTCTGCATAAGCTTGTTGTATAAGAGAAAAATGAATGCAGTTACATAAGAAAAGAAAATCAGTGAACATAGTACAAAAAGAGGTATTTAATAGATGTTGATTTCTCTCTATCACCATGCTCCTTTCCTAGGACAACAAATGATTGCTAGTCTCTATCTGATTCTAAAAGAATAATATTCATTGATAATATGAATTTTATCTTTTAATTCTTTTAATCATTCTTAGGTTACTTATTACACTTCAAACTAATTATAAGAAATAAATGCCTTGCTTAAGGGACTGATAGCCTTGTAGAGAGACAAAGTATACTGATGTACAATTTAACTCACAGGTAACGACATATCCAAAAAAGAGTGGTGCCAGGGTAAAATACCTACCTGATTCTCCCAGGCAGATTTAGGACTACACTACCTCTCACCATCTCTTATTTACTAAAGTGACTATTGTAGTTACAAAATGTGTCCATTCACATGTCTGCTCACATATTCTGCTCTTTACTTTGGGCAGCACCCCTTTTTTCGTTTGTGCCACAGCTCCTAGTCAATGTCTGATCCACAGAAGGCGCTTGATAAATATCAGAATAGGGAATGAGGACAGGGTAAAGAGAGCTCAAGACAGAAAACAGGACTGCACAGTTCATTAAAAAAAAAAGAGGGGGTCACGACGACACAATTTCAAGTAGCGAGCCCACTTAGGAAGTGCTAGAATATTGAATTCTCCAGATACTTATTCTGTCCTTACGCATATGCAATGGGAAAAAAATAATAGAAATTTACATCAAAACTTATGTCAGAACAGAGCTGCTTTGACCTAACTGTCCTAATGAAACACAATAGAAAGATAACACAGCATTTTACTGTTCCAAAACTGGGAAATTGCCTCTGAAAATGTTGTCTTTACCTCACTGCTTGAAAGGCTTTCCACAGTCTGTAAAAGAAAAAACAAAAAAATAAAACAATCAACAACGGCCTTTTCCTAGATCATTGCAGAATGTTAATATTTTATGGCTGAAAATTTTTTTTGTGAATAAAAACATCTTACCTCAGTGGATACAGTGAGTTCTTCCTTCTGTAACAGGAAAATAAAAAAACAAACACCATTTTGGTTTCCATAGGTAACTCATTATTAAACATTTTTCCTGTTTAATTTTTATCTTCTTATGCAGAGCTATTTCACAAATTTAAGAAATAAAAAAATGATTATTGAGAGTCTCGAAAGGTAGTTTTTTATGTCTTTTATATTTAGTAAATTTATTGATATATTTTTATCTTACGTGAATATACAGTTTTTGATGGGTAACAGTTATTTTACTTTGTTTTAAGCAGTTTATTAGTATTACAAATATATTTATGATTATAATTATTCAGTGTCTTTGGGTAGACACAGGTAGAATTGGGCCCAGTGCCGTGAGGTAAGAGATACATATATTTTATCACTGGAATAAGATATATTTATCTAGGTTGCACATGCATGCAATCATATCTATGCAATATTATTATTGTCATTTTTATATCTGTCTCTTTATGTTTTGTCTGTTTGCTTATCTGTCCATTTCCTTTTCCTTTAGGAACTGGTGGCACAGTGGTATAGAAAACATTTGACCCAGATTTATGCCCCTACTGCACACTGTTGAAATAGTGGATGAATATAAATGATTTTCTAGGAAGTGCAAATGAATCTGTTGAAATTCTGCTTTATTTGTACTTTAACAATGTTGCTGATGTTCTTCTCTAACATAGGCAGATATTCTATTATATCTTAATTATTTAGACATTTGCTTACCTCTCTTGCAAGAGCAAGAGCCACCAGGCAGGCAAGGATTAGGATCTTCATGGCTAGCAAGTCTTGTCAATGGGGAAATGAAAGAATGGCAATATATTGGTCAATCTATTTTCTTATTTAGCTAAGATTGCTTTCCTTTTAAAGAAACTAAAGATAATACATAATAAAAATAACTGCATTTTAGAAAAAATACTAATAGACGCTTTATCATATAGGCAGGGTCAAAGTCTACTATGGATCCTTACTTACAAATCATTTTCTTACCTCATGGCCAACCATTCAGATTTTTTCAGCCATCACCTCTACCCTATCTCATTCTTTTTTATCTCATTTACAGCACTATGGTTGAGTTTTTGTGAAAGACCGAAAAAAGTTCAAGGTATTTACAGAAACATTTATTAATCGATTCATTTGTTCAAAAATATTTATCTAACACCTTTTATTGCCAGACACTGTCTAGGTGCTGGGATGATAGCAGCAAACAAAATTTTAAGGTCTCAGCCCTGATAGAGCCTCAGTTCCATCTAGAAGAGACTGATCAAAGAAAATGTATACAAAGAAGATCATATTTTCTTTTTATCTTTTTTTTTTTTTACTAAACCAAATTGTTTCCACGAATATTGGTTTTTTAATTATTTCTCATTATTTCCAATTAGACTGAGATTTTCATTGGAGCATTTCCTTTATTTCCTCCACTTATCCTCTTGCCCAATCCCCACTCCAGGCTACTTCTTTTTGTAGTATAACCTAATATACATGTTAACCTATATAACCAAAATGTACTAAATGCTTGATTTTGTAGCATTTCTATAGTTTCTTATACAAAATAATGTTTGTGCCACTAATATCACTTAGCATGCAATCTTCAGTCTCAGATATTTAAACTAAGTTTCTGAACTAAAAACATTTCATGAAAAAAGTCCCTAATCAATCGGCAAAATATCCTTTCCAATATTTGAAGCCTGAAGATTATGCTCTTTCTTCAGGAAAAGACATTTTTTTCTAGATATTTTTCATGGATACTATATAAATCTTAATTTTGCTTTGCTTAAGAGCTCCATAAGTTTCCAAATAATTTCTTATTGTCAGGACTCAAAAAAAAAAAAAAAAGAATATAGTATCCTATTAGAGGTCGTTATGTGTAGGAAGGATCTCATCTCATTTTCTATATTTTATAATTAGCATTTTATATACCAATTTTTTAACCAGAACTTCATTTTGACCAATGGATTCTAAAGTACTCTTTCTTTCAAATCTTCTCTTTCCTTTGCTTTTGTTTCCAAGTCATCTCTGTCCCATCTAGAATTTTCTTACAAAGTAAAGTATTTTTTAACTTAATTCTGTATTTCATATGTCTATTTTAATAATATTTTGAACTATTATAAACCAATTGATAAAGTGGGATGTTGGAGACACTAAGGAAGTTTAATGAATACATACTTCTGAAAAAATATTTATAAACATTTCAAGTAGTGCACATCCCCAAACATGTCCTGCCATATCTTGACTCAATGTTCCCTCTAAAACTACTGTGGGATAAAGGTTTCCCATTAATTATTCATATTCCCAAAAAATAATTTAAATATATCTTCTTTTATTGTTGCTGTATGTTTAACCAAATTGGAAGACTTATTAATTCAAGAAATAGATTTTTTAATATAGCCTGTTAACTGGCCTTGTACTAAAACAACAGTAATCATTGTTACTACATTTTTTAGACTCATAAAGCTCATGCAGTCATAATTTTTACCAAATCTCTATAGACATTTCTGTTTTTTTAACCTAAATTTTGAAAATAGTGTCAGCACTACTTTAAATACCCTTATTACAAAGACTATATTTTAAGCAATTATTTTCTTCATATATCTCAGCCTAGTTTGAAATAAAGGTGAAGAGAGAATACATCAGATTTAAATCTGAAATTCTTACCTGTTTTCCAAGATGGAGGACAAGAAGTGAAGGGGAAGCCAAGTGGATGATGGTCTGTCTGCTTTTGTGGTGGTTTATATACTGTATTTGGTGGTATGCTAATTTTGCGGTTTGAGATAAAATCAATAGTGAGCTTCAATTCCAAGAAGTCCACATGATTAGAATATGATTTCTGCCCATTATCTGTCCCCAGAAATTCTGGGGAGCAGTTTAACAAGGGAGCAATTCACAAACCAATAAAGGAAATCTGTTCAGGAAATGTAATTGTCTAATAACTAAAACAATGACTGGAAGACATTGAGACTCTGGCCCAATCCCAAACTCATTGTGAATGCAATTAAGTCTCTTTAGCACTTAGTGGGTCCTCAAGATCTTAATTGTGGGGGGAATTCTATATGAACATCAGAGATACACAGGGGCTTCACAAAGGGCACAATTTCATGCTAACCTGAGCAGTTGTTAGTGTTTTATGCTGCAGTGGAGGAACTGACAAGATAACAAGTCCATGATGGTAGTTTAGTCATGTAAGGCAAACTGCTTAGCTCCCAGGACCACTTGATTGGGAAAAAATAAATCGTTCACTTCAAACCAATATTCTGTACACAAGAGGAATAAACCTTCCTCTGTAATGAAACATCACAGAAAAAGACTCTACCTGGATAGCTGGGATATTTAAAATCCTTGGTGAATCTGTCACAAAAATTTTGCAAAATGTCATGGAGACTTATTTACCTGATAAGTACTGATTACCTTTTTCTATCTTAGGCATAATAATAACCTTTATTTTTTATACTTAGTATCACCCCTATTCCAGGCATTGTGCATTTTACAGAGATTATCTTGTATAATCTTTACAAAAACATCATGAGGTAGCTGTCCTCTCCATATTTTGGTTGAAGAAATTGAGACAACAAGAGATTGAGTAACTTGCCCCAAAATCATAGTTTGTTAATGGCAAAGATGCCATTTAAAACTAGATATGTCTGACTACATGTATTTCTGTTTGATCGTATGCAGTGTCCATGTTTTAACTCCCTTTATAAATTCTGTTATAAAATTTAGCTCTCCATGTAGCATTTGTGCTTAAATGTGTAGAATTTAATTATGCCTGAATTGGAGGAATGGGGCATTGGCGCTGAGTGTGGGCAGGGGAACTGGTCATTAAAGAGCTGCTATTTTGGTTAAATCTTAAAAAAATAAGTAGAATTTTAAAAGATGACTAAATGTGAATAAAGTGTTTTGGCTGAAGGAAAGACAGAAGCTTGAAGAGAAAAATACCAGGTTTGATGGGTTCTGTACTTCAGGATACACAGGAGTCAGATCTTAATGCCTTTGAATTTCAATGATTCAGGGTGACATAATTCACTGGAAATAAGGGAAGATATTAGAGATTTGAAAGAAGGGAGGATTGTGAAATTTCTTGAATTTTATGACTTTATGACAATATCTCAGGGTAACCTAGTAAAGGAGGTTATTATAGTAACATGTGATTAACATGTTATTACAATAGTCAAAGACAGACATCATAATGACATCAACTAGAAAGATGGTACTGGGCTTCTTAGGCAATGAGAAAACAAATGTGTCATTAAAATATAAGAAATGTGAGACATCAGGGAAATTAATAAATAACATATGCCTATGTGACTGAAAATTTGGTCATATTGTAAACCAAGATAAGAAACCAGGCTGAAATTAGAAAGTGTTAAACCTTGAACATAGTAAGTTTGAAGGTGTCCAGAAGGTATTGTCAGTTAAATGTGATGCTCAAAGAAGTCATAAGTACAACTGTAGAAATTTTTTTTCCAGACAAAGAATAAATGAACTTCCCTAGGGAAAGTGTGCAAGTGAGAAAATAAATTGTCTAAGAATAGAACTCAAGTGTTTCTTGTTATTTGGGGCTGGTAGAGCAAAAGGAAATAGGAAAAATACAAAGTATCAAGGAAAAGAGAATAGAAGGTCATGGAAGTCATGGGAGGAAATAACTAGAAGAAACAAGTGGAGTTAAGAGTGAAAATGCAACACAGATGGGGACAAAGGTGGAAACAAGGAGGGGGTTTTTGGACATAGGAGTCATTATCACTGAAACCATCAGGATGCACTACAAGTGGTTAAGAAGCAAGTAATGTGGGGGGGGAATTAAAAGCAACACTACTCTTCTTAGATTTTAGAAGAGGAAGTAAGGACACCCATGGAAGGGTATCTATACCAATAGGGACAACCAGAATCACAGGAAAGTAATTTTAGGATAGAGATTTGTGGCTCAAAATAAAGCGGTCAGGGGCACCTGGGTGGTTCAGTCAGTTAAGCAGCTGCCTTTGGCTCAGGTCACAATCCCAGGGTCTTGGAATCGAGCCCCGCATCGGGCTCCTTGCTCAGCGGAGAGCCTGCTTCTCCCTCTCCCTCTGCCTACCTGTGCTCTCTCTCTATCTCTGCTAAATAAATAAATAAAAATCTTTTAAAAAATAAATAAAATAAAGAAGCCAGTGGTGAGGAAGCTGAAAACCATCAAAGGTGTGGAAATAAATTGATGAAGCAAATTCCAGTAGGATTGGGGTCATAGCCAAAAGAATTAGGCCTGTACAAAATGTACCAGTTTTCCTGAGACAGCAGAAGAGGAGGAGAAGATGAGTTAATATAATACATATTTTGAAGTACATGGCAGAGAACTTGAAATTAAATGATCTTAATTTTCCAGTGAGGTGGAGGATGGGGGTTCTCAACTGACAGTGAGGTAAACAGTTATGGGCTTGGGATATTTAAAAAAGAAGAAAATTCTGGTTAATGTGAAAATTGAAAATGAATAGAAGTATCTATAGCAGTAATACCCAAATGAGATTATATACCAAATTGTTTTCTTTACCCAAGTAGATGTATGGCAAGATGGTTGCAATATAATATCAATAGGTCAAGAGAATTGTCCGGGTAGGGAGAGGGATTGACTGTGTTTGGTCTGAAATGACTAACCATGAAGTACTGGTTGAGCTAGGAAGTCAGAGAGGTTAGTAGTTGAGTAATAAACCAGAACACTAAAAAGGGTTCGAATGACTAGAAGTAAGAAAAAAGGCAAAAACCAGGCCAAATGAGAGTAAGCAATCTCTAGAAGTACAGGCAAGAGCTTTTGACCAGATGGGAATTTCAACATTTCTAGAGGAGAATTTCTGAGTGATGAGTACATCCAGAGGATAGTCATGCATGCAGAATGCTGAAGATAGGTGGACATGTGGTTGCTGAAGATAAAGAATGAAATGTATTCCATATTAAATGTCTATGTTTTGCCAGGCATTTTGCTAGTTTCCAAGAATGCAACAGCAAATAAAAAGGTGTAATTCTTGTCGTGAAGGAGATCAGAGCCTTCACGGGAAAACAAATATGGAAATGCACTCATTATGAAATGTAATAAATATTTAAATAAAGCTATCATAAGGTATAATAGACACAAAGGAAATACCTAGTTCATTTTAGCTGATGGATGGGAGAAGGAAAAAGGATGGAGCTGTGAATCCTGAGCAGAATCTTGAAGCCAGATCAAGAGGAATTTGACCTGAGGATGGAAGAAAGTTTTAGGCTAAAAGGAAAGGAAGAATGGGGCCTTGGATGTGAGAAATGAGTAACTACAAATTAATCAAGTAGTGAATCTGGGAAATGAAGTACAAGGAAGACAATAGATGGAGATGAGAACAGAGAAAGAGGAAGAGGTCAGATAAGGAAGGGCAAAGCATCCTGGGCTCCTAAAGAAAATGAATTCTATTCTGTTGACAATGGAAATTTTTGAAGGGTTTTAGGATGGAGGGTAACATTTAGAGAGTAACTACTTCTAGAGAACGAATGCTAACAGTACATATTTATTAAAATGGGACTGCTCAGGTGTGGGCCCATATCTTTTGCAGTAAGTCAATGTTTATCAGCTAATGCTTGTGGAAGAACAGAAGATGGAAGGAAGAAAGGAAACTGAAGTGCAGAGAGGAGAATTTGCCAGAAGTACTACAATAAAGTCTGAGGCAGGCCTCAAAAGTACTTAATATGTACCTACTTACAAAAGCAGTCTTCAAATTTCTTTGCCTCTTTAGTGGTTGCTGTTCATAATGTAATTATCTAATCGTGTATAACACTAATTTTTACAATGTTCTTTTTTATCATTAATAGATAGTAGATATATTCAGGACTTAAGCACAGATAGATGCCCTTTACAAGTAAACAAGGAGAGTAGTAGCATAACGATAATATAACTTGCATTCATATCATGCTACACGTATGAGGGATGGGAACACTCCTGATTGTCGTATATCTTTTATATATCTTAGAAAACTTAAGTCAATATCTACTGTATATTTGAATTATTTAGCTAATATCCATTCTAAAACTATGTTCATATTGAACCAGGAGGAAGCTGTAAAAAGAAATGATGAAATGACCCCAGTATCATAGGTCCAAGTAGAAAAGACTTTGGCTGCCCAGGGTGTTCTTACGTATTAGCCCTCAGTTGCCAAGGCCACTGGCAAAAAAGTGTAATTTCTAAGAAAAACAAGCATGCCATACTCACTCAACATTTCCTTTTTATTTTCTCAGCAATATGCTGGATATATTGTGCAATAATTACAGGATTTCCTTGTAACTCTCCCTCACCAATTTTGAATTATAGTAGTCAGTATAGTTATGGACTCAGTTGGGCCAGAAAAATAGGCAAGTGATAAAGGAAATCACTAAAAATACACTAGAGAAAGAGGCTTGTCCAAGGAAAAGTGGAAAAGCCAGAGATTTAAGATAACACCTGGTGCCACCAGCCGGTAAGCATCAGAACACAATAACAAGTAAGGAACAAAGCATCGTGTGGGCAAGTCAAGCTTTCCCAATACATAACTTAACAGTTACCAATTACAAAACGTAAAATGAGAATTTCATCCATTGAAATTTTATGTGACAACCCTGGCCGAAGAGCAAGATACAATCAAAGTAAGATGTGGGGCACCTGGCTGGCTCAGCCTATAGACTATGCAATTCTTGATCTCAGGGTTATGAGTTCAAGCCCCATGCTGGACATGGAGCCTGCTTAAACACAAAACAAAACAAAACAAAAGCAAGATGTAAGATGTTCTAGGACTATTTATCATAAACAGAATTTGTTCAGCTAAAGTTCTTTCCTATATTGGGTGATGAATCTGAAATATGCAAGCATGAGATTTGGGTGAGGCATAAAGATAAATAGCTGAAACCATGTGAATAACATCCTGAAGAAACAAAATAGATTAAAAAATAAAACAGGATAAAGGGTACAATAAAGGGACCAAAAATGTTCAGAAAGTAAGAACTGGAAGAGACTCTAGATATCATTCATATGTTGTTTTAAATATAATTACAGACGAGGACTCTTAGGACCTGAGAATTTGCATTATTTTCTCAGGATACTACAGCTATTTAGAGATGGAGCTGATCCTAAAAACCTTTTTCCTTAGTAATATTTGAGAAACTGTTTAATAACTTCCAAAACACAGTCAGGGTTGAAAGAAGGAAAATAAAATAACAAATAGTATGGATTTGTATAACGATCCAGGTTTATGAACAATATAACATATAATTGATTAACTCTAACAAATTATTAGATAAGAATAGATATCTTAGGGGCACCTGGGTGGCTCAGTCATTAAGCGTCTGCCTTCGGCTCAGGTCATGATCCCAGGGTCCTGGGATGGAGCCCCACATCGGGCTCCCTGCTCCGCAGGAAGCCTGCTTCTCCCTCTCCCACTCCTCCTGCTTGTGTTCCCTCTCTTGTTGTGTCTCTCTCTGTCAAATAAATAAATTAAATCTTTAAAAAAATAGATATCTTAGCATTATTTATTTAGATGGAATATTTTAATTCTTTCCATGAGATTATTTGAATATAATAAAAAATTGTCTTTCTGTCAATGCTCAGGCCAAAACTACTAGTCATCTTTGACTCCATTCTCTTTTTTTTCACACCCCCATTTGATCCACTAGCAGATTCCTTTGGCTTTATTTTCTTTTTCTTCTTTGTTTTTTAAAGATTTACTTATTTATTTTAGATGGGGGGAGGGGTAGAGGGAGAGGGAGAGAAACTCAAGGAGACTCCTTGCTGAGCTCAGAGCCTAACATGGGGCTCGATCTCCTGACCCTGAGATCATGATGTGAGCTGAAACCAAGAGTTGGGCGCTTAACCTACTGGGTACCCCCTTTGGCTCTATTTTCAAATGGTATCCAGAATCTGACACTTTCACTACCTCCAGTGTTACCACCATGGTCAAGTCACCGTTATAGCTTACGTGAATTATAGAAATAGCCTTCCAAATTGTCTCACTGATTCTTCCCTTCAGGTTATTTTTAAAGGCCAAGTCAGGGTGATGCTCTTAAATGCAATTCATAGTATTTCACTCTATTACCATAAATTTTTCCATTGATTTCTTGTCACTGCCAGATTAAAATCCAAAATCAGTATAATTACCTAAAATAACTTACTTCATCAGGCCCCCTGATGCTTCTCTGATCTCATGTTTTATATTCCCCATATACTTCCTGCTCTTGTCCTGTTGACCTCTTTGCTATTCCTCGGGCTCTGTAAGTGAGCTACCACCTGAGACCTTTCTGCTAGCTGTTTTCTCAATCTAGAATTCTTAACCCATTAAGATTCTCTTATGGTTTGTTTCCCTCTTTTTTTCTCTTCTTTTCCCCCCTTCCCATATGTTCATCTGTTTTGTTTCTTAAATTCCACACATGAGTAAAATCATATGGTGATTGTCTTTCTCTGACTTTTTTCATTTAGCGTAATACTCTCTAGCTCCATCCACATTGTTGCAAATGGCAAGATTTCATTCTTTTTGATGGCTGAGCAATATTCCATTGTATATATACCACATCTTCTTTATCCATTCATCAGTCTGTGGACATTTGGGCTCTCTCTATAGTTTGGCTATTGTTGATAATGCTGCTATAAACATCGGGGTGCATGTACCCCTTCAAATCAGTATTTTTTTTATCTTTTGGATAAATAACTAGTAGTACAATTGCTGGGTTGTAGAGTAGTTCTTTTTTTAACATTTTGAGGAACCTCCATGCTGTTTTCCACAGTGGCTGCACCAGTTTGCATTCCCACCAACCATGCAAAAGAGTTCCCCTTTCTCCACCTCTTCGCCAACATCTGTTGTTTCCTGTTTTGTTAATTTTAGCCATTCTGGCAGGTGTGTGGTGGTATCTCATTGTGGCTTTGATTTGTATTCCCTGATGATGAGTAATATTGACCATCTGTTCATGTGTCTGTTAGCCATCTGGATGTTTTCTTCGGAAAAGTGTCTATTCATATCTTCTGCCCTTTTCTTAACTGGATTATTTGTTTTGGGGTGTTGAGTTTGATGAGTTCTTTATAGATTTTGAATATCTAGTTCTAGTTTATTAATTTAAATCACTCACCTGGCCTCTACAGTTCCTTGAATTTGTATTTTCTGACTTAGCATCTTTCATCTACATAGTAATATTTTCTATTATAAACATTACTGCTAAACTTTGCAGTAACACATACACACAATAGTATATATATTGTCATCATCTTATGACATAAAAATTGAAGACCAAGATTATTTTTTCAGTCATTCAGAGAATTAAGAACTTCCTTGAAACACAGAACTAGATCATGGCAGAGGTGAGCCTACATAAAAACAGAATGTTAATAATCAATACACATACTAACATCTTCATTTCCTATTATCATGTTCTGAATCATCCTGTATAAAACACTCCTTAGAATATGTGGGTACAAAAATTGGGCAGAAAAATAATAGGTGATCATGGTAATTTCTTAGAATCCAAATGGGTTACATGTATTTTAAACCACACAACGACCATATTATGGAGAAACAAGGTTTAAACAGTGTTGAGATTATCCACTGCCTGGACTTTTTGTCTTTCTTTTAGAAAACAAGGTATATTTTCATACATCTTTTCTCTCATACTTTTTACCTACGAAAAATGTCTATACAGCCAAATAATATTACTTAGCAGAAAAAATTCAAACAATATATATATTTTTTTAAAGATTTTATTTATTTGACAGAGAGAGACACAGTGAGAGAGGGAACACAAGCAGGGGGAGTGGGAGAGGGAGAAGCAGGCTTCCCGCGGAGCAGAGAGCCTGATGTGGGGCTCGATCCCAGGACCCTGAGATCATGACCTGAGCCGAAGGCAGATGCTTAACGACTGAGCCACCCAGGCGCCCCCCAAACAATATTTTTAAAGATACTAAAATAAGATATTTTTAAGAATTTTTTTTCTAATTAGCATAATACTCTTATTTATCATTATTTATCAGGTTTTTTAATGCATAATTAACAAATAAAAACTGGAAGCAGTATACTGTGTTGGTTTTATTTTATTATTATGTTCCAAGATCTTGCTTTTTGATGGCAGGGCATTCAAAATGAAGATTTTAGAAATTCAAGAAACTCTTCATCTGTAAAGCAGTGAAAAAAAAATCCACTTTACAATAGTCTTGGGCAGATAATATACATAATATGTTTAGAACAGTGTTTAGAAGAATGGCAGATGCTCAAGGATTAGATCTTTTTTTATTTTTTAAACAAACATTTTAAGAATATTTCTTTGACACTTTTTTCTTTTTATTATTTATTTGTTTGTTTATTAAAATTTTTATTTAAATTCCAGGTAGTTAACAAACAATGTAATATTGATTTCAAGTATACAATTTAGTGATTCAACACATACATACAATAGCCAGTGCTCATCACAACAATGTCACTTAATTTTTTATAACACAATCTACTTTGTTAATATAAAGGAAATTCCTAACTACAGGCATACCTTGGAGATAATGCAGGTTCAGTTCCATATCAACACAGTAAAGTGAATATTGCAATAATAAGAGTCCAAATGAACTTGTTTGGTTTCCCAGTGCATATAAAAGTTATGTTTACACTACGTTGTAGACTATTAAGTGTACAATAGCATTACATCTAAAAACCAATGTGCATACCTTTATTAAAAAATACGTTATTCCTAAAGATTGAAAACCATCATCTGAGCTTTAAGTGAGTTGTCATCTTTTTGCTGATGGAGGGTTTTGTCTTGGTGTTGATGACTGCTGACTGATCTGGGTGATGGCTGTTGAAGGCTGTGGTGGATGTGGCATTTCTTAAAAGAAGATAACAATTTGCCTCATTGATTGACTTTTCCTTTCATGAATGATTTCTCTGTAACACGTGATGCTGTTTGACAGCATTTTACCCACAGTAGAACTTCTTTCAAAATTGGAGTCAATCCTCTTAAAACCCACTGCTACTTTATCAATTAAGTTTATGTAATATTCTAAGTTTTCTGTTGGCATCTCAACAATCTTCACAGCATCTTCACCAGGAGTAGATTCCATCTCAAGAAACAAGAAACCAATCACTTTCTTTGCTCATCCATAAGAAGCAGCTCCTCATTCCTTAAAGTTTTATCGCAAGATTGCCGCAATCCAGTCACATCTTCAGGCTCCACTTCTAATTCTAGTTCTTTTGCTATTTCAAGGACATCTGTAGTTACTTCTTCCACTGAAGTCTTAGACCCTCAAAGTCATCTATGAAGGTTGAGATCAACTTTTTTTTTTTCAGCTACCTCTATTTTTTTTATTTTTTTAAATTTTATTATGTTTTGTTAGTCACCATACAATACATCATTAGTTTTTGATGTGGTGATCCACAATCCATGTTTTCGTATAACACCCAGTGCTCCTTGCAGTACGTGCCCTCCTTTATACCCATCACCGGGCTAACCAATCCCCCCCCCCAAAACCCTGTTTATTTCTCAGAGTCCATAGTCTTTCATGGTTCATCTCTCCCTCCAATTCCCCCCCCATTTTTCCCTTCCTTCTCCTAATGTCCTCCATGCTATTCCTTATGTTCCACAAATAAGTGAAACCATATGATAATTGACTTTCTCTGCTTGACTTATTTCACTTAGCATAATCTCCTCCAGTCCCATCCATGTTGATGTAAAAGTTGGGTATTCATCCTTTCTGATGGCTGAGTAATATTCCATTGTATATATGGACCACATCTTCTTTATCCATTCATCTGTTGAAGGGCATCTTGGCTCTTTCCACAGTTTGGTTATTGCAGACATTGCTGCTATGAACATTGGGGTGCATATGGCCCTTCTTTTCACTACATCTGTGTCTTTGAGGTAAATACCCAGTAGTACAATTGTTGGGTCATAGGGTAGCTCTATTTTTAAATTTTTGAGGCACCTCCACACTGTTTTCCAAAGTGGCTGTACCAACTTGCATTCCCACCAAAAGTGTAAGAGGGTTCCCCTTTCTCCACAACCTCTCCAACATTTGTTGTTTCTTTCCCTGTCCATTTTTGCCATTCTAACTGGTGTAAGGTGGTATCTCAATGTGGTTTTGATTTGGATTTCCCTGATGGCTAATGATGAACATTTTTTCATGTGTCTGTTAGCCATTTGTATGTCTTCTTCAGAGTAGTGTCTTTTCATATCTTCTGCCCACTTTTTGACTTGATTATTTGTTTTTTGGGTGTTGAGTTTGAGAAGTTCTTTATAGATATTGGATACCAGCCCTTTATCTGTAGTGTCATTTGCAAATATCTTCTCCCATTCTGTGGGTTGCCTCTTTGTTTTGTTGACTGTTTCCTTTGCTGTGCAGAAGCTTTTTATCTTGATGAAGTCCCAAAAGTTCATTTTTGCTTTTGTTTCACTAGCTTTTGGAGATGTATCTTGAAAGAAGTTGCTGTGGGTGATGTCAAAGAGGTTACTGCCTAGGTTCTCCTCTAGGATTTTGATGGATTCCTGTCTCACATTGAGGTTTTTCATCCACTTTGAGTTTATCTTTGTGAATGGTGTTAGAGAATGGTCAAGTTTCATTCTTCTGCATGTGGCTGTCCAATTTTCCCAGCACCATTTATTGAAAAGACTGTCTTTTTTCCAATGCATGTTTTTTCCTGCTTTGTCAAAGATTATTTGACCATAGAGTTGAGGGTCCATATCTGGGTTCTCTATTCTGTTCCATTGGTCTATATGTCTGTTTTTGTGCCAGTACCATGCTGTCTTGGTGATCACAGCTTTGTAATATAGCTTGAAATCGGGCAACGTGATGCCCCCAGCTTTGTTTTTCTTTGTGATTCGGGGTCTTTTCTGATTCCATACAAATTTTAGGATTGTTTGTTCCAGCACTTTGAAAAATGTCATTGGAATTTTGATCGGGATGGCATTGAAGGTATAGATTGCTCTGGGTAGCATAGACATTTTAACAATGTTTATTCTTCCGATCCATGAGCATGGAATGTTTTTCCATCTTTTTGTGTCTTCTTCAGTTTCTTTCATGAGTGTTTTGTAGTTCCTAGAGTATAGATCATTTACCTCTTTGGTTAGGTTTATTCCAAGGTATCTTATGGTTTTTGGTGCTATTGTGAATGGAATCGTTTCTCTAATTTCTCTTTCTACAGTTGTGTTGTTAGTGTATAAGAAAGCAACTGATTTCTGTGCATTGATTTTGTATCTTGACACATTACTGAATTGCTGTATGAGTTCTAGTAATTTGGGGGTGGAGTCTTTTGAGTTTTCCACATAAAGTATCATGTCATCTGTGAAAAGAGAGAGTTTGACTTATTTGCCAATTTGAATACTTTTTTTTCTTTTTGTTGTCTGATTGCTGTTGCTAGGACTTCTAGTATTATGTTGAACAATAGTGGCGAGAGTGGGCATCCTTGACGTGTTCCTGATCTTAAGGGAAAGACTCTCAGCTTTTCCCCATTGAGGATGGTATTCGCTGTGGGTTTTTCATAGATGGATTTTATGAACTTGAGGAATGTTCCCTCTATCCCTATACTCTGAAGAGTTTTAATCAAGAATGGATGTTGTATTTTGTTAAATGCTTTTTCTGCATCAATTGAGAGGACCCTATGGTTCTTCTCCCTCCTCTTATTAATGTGTTCTATCACATTGATTGATCAGTGAATGTTGAACCACACTTGCATCCTGGGGATAAATCCCACTTGGTCATGGTGGATGATCTTTTTAATGTATTGTTGGACCCTAGCTAGGATTTTGTTGAGGATTTTGGCATCCATATTTATCAGGCATATCGGTCTGAAATTCTCCTTTTTGATGGGGTCTTTGCTTGGTTTGGGGATTAAGGTAATGCTGGCCTCATAGAATGAGTTTGGAAGTTTTCCTTCTGTTTCTATTTTTTGAAACAGCTTCAGGAGAATAGGTATTATTTCTTCTTTGAATGTTTGGTAGAATTCCCCCAGGGAATCCATCAGGCTCTGGACTCTTGTTTTTTGGGAGGTTTTTGATCACTGCTTCAATCTCGTTACTGGTTATTGGCCTATTCAGGTTGTCAATTTTTTCCTGTTTCAGTCTTGGCAGCTTATAGGTTTCCAGGAAGGCCTCCATTTCAACCAGATTGCTCAGTTTATTGGCATATATTTGTTGATAATAATTTCTAATAATTGTTTCTATTTCCTTGGTGTTAGTCGTGATCTCTCCCCTTTCATTCATAATTTTATTAATTTGGGTCCTTTCTCTTTTCTTCTGGATAAGTCTGGCCAGTGGTTTAGCGGTCTTATTAATTCTTTCAAAGAAACAACTTCTAGTTTCGTTGATCCGATCTACTGTGTTTCTGGTTTCTAATTCATTGATTTCTCCTCTAATTTTAATTATTTCTCTTCTAATGCGTGGCTTAGGCATCGTTTGTTGCTTTTTTCTCTAGTTCTTTAAGGTGTAGAGTTAGTTGGTGAATTCGGAATTTTTCTATTTTTTTGAGTGAGGCTTGGATGGCTATGTATTTCCCCCTTAGGACTGCCTTTGCTCTATCCCATAGGTTTTGGACCGATGTGTTTTCGTTCTCATTGACTTCCATGAACTGTTTAAGTTCTTCTTTGATTTCCTGGCTGACCCAAACATTCTTGAGCAGAGTGGTCTTTAGCTTCCAAGTGTTTGAATTTCTGCCAATTTTTTTCTTGTGATTGAGTTCCAGTTTTAAAGTATTGTGCTCTGAGAATATGCAGGGAATAATCTCAATCTTTTGGTATTGGTTGAGACCTGATTTGTGGCCCAGTATGTGGGCTATTCTGGAGAAAGTTCCAGGTGCACTCAAGAAGAATGAGTATTCTGTTGTTTTAGGATGGAATGTTCTGTAAATACCTATGAGGTCCATCTGGTCCAGTGTGTCATTCAAAGCTCTTGTTTCTTTGTGGATTTTCTGCTTAGATGATCTGTCCATTGCTGAGAGTGGAGTATTGAGGTCTCCTACAATTAACATATTGTTATCAATATGACTCTTTATTTTGGTTAACAGTTGGCTTATGTATATGGCTGCTCCAATGTTGGGGGCATAGATATTTACAATTGTTAGATCTTCTTGTTGGATAGACCCTTTAAGAATGACATAGTGTCTTTCTGTGTCTCTAATTACAGACTTTAGTTTAAAATCTAATTTGTCTGATATAAGAATTGCTACCCCAGCTTTCTTTTGAGGTCCGCTGGCATGGAAGATGGATCTCCATCCCTTCACTTTCAGTCTGGATGTATCTTTAGGTTCAGAATGAGTCTCTTGTAGGCAGCATATGGATAGGTCCTGTCTTTTTATCCAATCTGCAACCCTGTGCCATTTTATGGGAGCATTTAGGCCATTCATGTTGAGAGTGACTATTGAAAGATATGAATTAATTGTCATCATGTTGCCTGTGAAGACGTTGTTTTTATAGATTGTCCCTGTGAATTTCTGTTGTATATGACTCTCAAGGTCTTTCTCCTTTTATAGAACCCCCCTTAATATTTCTTGCAGGGCCAGCTTCGTGGTCACATATTCTTTCAGTTTCTGCCGGTTGTGGAAGCTCTGCATCTCTCCATCCATTCTAAATGAAAGCCTTGCTGGATAAAGTATTCTTGGCTGCATGTTCTTCTCGTTTAGTACCCTGAATATGTCTTGCCAGGCCTTTCTGGCTTGCCAGGTCTGATGTTATTCTAATGTTCCTCCCTCTGTACGTAAGGAATCTCTTCTCCCTAACTGCCCTTAAGATGGTTTCCTTGGTTCTAAGATTTGCAAGTTTTACTATTACACGCCGGGGTGTTGGCCTGTTTTCCTTGATCTTGGGAGGGATCCTCTCTGCCTCTAGGATGTGAATGTTTGTTTCATTCCCCAGATTAGGGAAGTTCTCAGCTACGATTTGCTCAAATACATCTTCTAGTCCTCTCTCTCTCTCCACTCCCTCTGGGATTCCAATTATTCTGACACTGGAACGCTTCATGGTGTCACTTATTTCTCTGATTCTATTTTCATGGATTCTGAGTTGTTTTTCCCTGGGCTCCTCTTTTCCCTTTTTGTCTATTATATTGTCTTCCAGGTCGCTTATTTGCTCTTCTGCCTCAGTTACCCTAGCTGTTAGATTATCTAGATTGGATTGGATCTCATTGATAGCATTTTTAAGTTCTGCCAATTCAGCTTTCATTTCTGCCCTTAGAGACTCTATGTTGCCATTAATTGATTTCTCCATTCTAGCCATTGTCTTCACAATTGCCAGCTTGAATTCCATCTCCGACATCTTGGTTATATCTGCATCCATTTGTAAATCTGCAGTGTAAGTCATAATCTCTGAGTCTCCTATTTTGGAGACTCCTCCTCCTAGTCATTCTGTTGATGGGTATTTGAGGGAATGTATAGAGTCCAAATTATTGACCAGAACCCAAGCAAGAAACACCTGTTTTCTTTGGACCTTAGGGTTGCTGGCCTCTTGTTTTCCCAGCCTGTCTTCAGCGGGAGGGGCCTGCCGCGCTATTACTCAGGCAACCCTATTTGGGCGGAGTTGCCCTGCCCCCCTGTGGCGGGGGATGGGCTCAGCGGGAATCAGTATTGGGGGCTTCTGTTCTCTGGCGGCTTTCCCTGGCAGCTTTCCATGTCTCTTCACGAGTCATAGCAGAAGAGACCGTTTCCAACCCTCTGCCTCAGAGCAGAGAGATCGCAGTCTGTTCTTCAGTGAGCTCTTCAGGCCACACCGTCTCCATTTCTGTCCGTGTTGCTATAAACTGCAGCGGCCTGGGTTGTACGCCCGTCCGCAGCGCCCCCAGTCCTGCCTCCAGGTTGGGGCATGTCTCTGCCCTTTGTGCTTCTAAAACCGCCAGCCGCTCCCAGTTCCCTGGCGCGACCCTGCCGCTCTGGGTTCCCGCCCTGGGGGCTGCCCTAGAGTCCTTTCCCCGATGCTACCTGTCTGCAAGTCTGTGCCCCGTCCCCAGCTCACCAGCGGTGTAGGATCCCCATGACCAGGCACCCTCCCGCTGCCGTTTATCCTCCGATATCTGCCCGCGAAATCACGGCTCAAAACCAACCGCCTGCGATATTCTGTTTGTAGAGATCCAGATCTTCTTACATCTCAGGCTGATTTCGTGGGTGCTCAGAGTGGTCTGGTGGATATCCAGCTCAATTCTGGGGACCAGTTGAAATAGGGTCTCCTACTCCTCTTCCATCCTTTGCCCCAACTTCTTTTTTTTTAAGATTTTGTTTATTTATTTGGAAGAGAGAGTGTGAGTTAGAGAGAGAGCAATGAGCAGGGGGAGGGGGAGAAGCAGACTCCCCGCTGCACAGGAAGCCTGATGTGGGCTCGATCCCAGGACCCTGGGATCATGACCTGAGCCAAAGGCAGTCACTTAACCAATTAAACCACCCAGGCACCCTTGAAATCAACTTCTAAACTCCTGTTCATGTTGATATGGTAACCCCTTCCCATGAATCACAAGTGTTCTTAATGGCATTTAAAATGATGAATCCTTTCCAGAAGGTTTTCAAATTACTTTGCCCAGATCCATCAGAGAAATTACTATCTATGGCAGTGATAGTCTTACAAAACATATGTCTTAAATTATAAGATTTGAAAGTCAAAATTACTTCTTGATCCATTACCTACAGAATGGATGTGTTAGCAGGCATGAAAACAACATTAGGGGCACCTGGGTGGCTCAGTCGTTAAGCGTCTGCCTTCGGCTCAGGTCATGATCCCGGGGTCCTGGGATCGAGCCCCACATCAGGCTCCCTGCTCTGCGGGAAGCCTGCTTCTCCCTCTCCCACTCCCCCTGCTTGTGTTCCCTCTCTCGCTGTGTCTCTCTCTGTCAAATAAATAAATAAAATCTTTAAAAAAAAAAAAAGAAAACAATATTAATCTTATTGCACATCTCCATCAGAACGCTTGGATGACCAGTTGCTTTGCCAATGAGACCCAAGGAGAGGGAGAGAGATGTTGGAATGGCTGGTTGGTGGAGCATTCAGAATGCACACAACATTTATTAAGTTCACATCTTATGTAGATGTGGTTCATGGTGCCCCAAAGCAATAACAATAGTAACATCAAAGATCACTGATCACAAGTCACCATAAAAAATAATATATAATGGAAAAGTTTAAAATATTCTAAGGATTGCCAAAATGTGACACAGAGACATGAAGTGAGTGAATGCTGTTGGAAAAATGGCACCAATTGGCACTTGAGGAAGGGTTGCCATAAACCTTCAATTTGTAAAAAAACAAAATCTCTGTGACTTGCAGTAAAGCGAAGTTCAATAAAATGAGGTATGCCTATAGAACATACCGGGAAAAGTTATAGTGAAGAAACTTATTTCCCATCGTTAAATGTCAGATAAAACTAAAGATGTTCTTATGAAAGTGTTCTTAGTTATGTGAAATATAACCTGAATGCATATTGTTAGGGAAAATACCATTTCAATTTGTATACTTAAATTTGCATATATAGGGGCACCTGAGTGGTTCAGTCACTTAAGCATCTGACTCTTGATTTCAGCTCAGGTCACAATCTCATGGTCGTTGGATCGAACCCTGAGTCAGACTCCATGCTCAGTAGGGATTCTGCTTGAGATTCTCTTTCTCTCCTCTCCCTCTTCCCCTCCCCCTGCTCTCACTCTCTCTTTCTCTCTCTAAAATAAATAAATAAGTCTTTGAAAAAATGTGCATATATATAATCATATTAAAACTATCTAACTGATACATTATTTAGGAAAGAGAAATTATGCAGCTTACTGCTTAGAAATTATTTTGCAGCGCAAATCTTAGTTTAGACAATTGAGTGCCTATACTTTCACAGCCTCTAGTTTGTCTTAAGTGTGGGTAACAAACATTTTTTTATATAGAATTTAGGTCATGCTTAAATAGATAGTTAGACACAAGACAACAATATGTGCCAAAGATCTGAACTTGCATTCAAAATATCTGAGTGTGAGTTGGAACTTTGCAATTTACTAGCCATGTGGCCTAATGAAAATACTTCAATTTCGCTGAGCTTTATCTTTCTCAGATGTGAGAAATTTATACAAATCATTGAGTATTTAACTAGGTAAGAGATATGAAATTGCTTTATACATAAAAAAACTCTATCAATGTAATAAATCACTCCATTCATTATCATCTAAAGATTATAGGAGCAGCTCAGTCCCTTAACCAACAAGGAACATGCTCCCCTTCTCCCACCTCAGCTGCTCACTCATTATCCTGACAAGGTTTCATGTTGCTCAGAGCCTTTGCTCCTCATGCATTCTGTAACCCATACATACATTTTGAAGGGCTTTGGCACTTCCTTAAATTTACAGCCAATTCAAAATTAACATGCAGGATTTGCATTCCATACATAAACAATTTGGATAAAAAGAAAAAGGTATTAAGGGTGTCTGGCTGGCTCAGTCAGTAGAGCATCCAACTCTTGATTTTACAGTCATGAGTTTGAGCCCCACGTTGGGTGTAGAGATTACTTAAAAAAAAAAAGAAAGAAGTATTAGTAATTGATCTTTCACATCAATCTGTTGGTTTACTCTTTTCTCCCCTCTGTTATGCTTTAACCATTCTCTTCTTTCTTTTCATTCCAGTATTGGCCTCCATCATTTCTGGTCATGACATTTTTTACTCAGCTTAGAATAAAATGAAGCCACTAGCATGTATAAGATAATGGGAAGTAAAAACTACTTTTGCCATCATTTTCTAAGAACTTAATGTCGGATTTGTATATCAAGTATTCACATCAAGAAAATTATTTCAGCTTTCAATTTTGACTTTTGTATGAGAGGAGATAGTTGCTAAATATTATTAACTGGAACATAAATGATAAAACTAAATGAAACATGTTTTTCCTCTGAAGAAGTTACTATTATATATAAAGTAGTTTAGTGTCTTATGGCACATTTACACACATACCATTCTCTATTTAAAATATGTGAGGGGCGCCTGGGTGGCTCAGTCATTAAGCATCTGCCTTCAGCTCAGGTCATGATTCCAGGGTCCTGGGATCGAGCCCCGCATCGGGCTGTCTGCTCAGCAGCGAGTCTGCTTCTCCTTCTCCCACTCCCCCTGCTTGTGTTTCCTCTTTCGCTGTGTTTCTCTCTCTGTCAAATAGATAAATAAAATCTTTAAAAAAAATAAAATAAAATACATGACAAGTTAATTGATTTCATTAAAATTCCGAAGGCCCAAACAATTGCAAAAAGTAAAAAATGTATTAAGGAGAATAGGATTTACTCCAAATATAGAATTTTGAATATTTATATAGTAGACAACTTTGTAAATGAACACACATCAATTAATGTTTCCCTGGTAAAATATTGTGAAGGTCTTTCCCATTAAATAAAAACAAAACAAAACCCAAAGAGATTCAGTTTGGCTTTACGAGTAAACCAAAAAATTATTTTTTTTTCTTTTTTATTTCTGTCTAGTAGAACATAGAGGTCCCCTCCTCTAATGAGATAAAGAAGTTCATTAAATACAATTTTCTGGCACCAAGTAACAGATACTACATTCTGTGAGATTCAATGCTCAATTGTCACAGAGTAGAGCAAATTTGTATAGGGTATGCCAACAATGCATGCTTCTAAATGTAGCAGATCAGTTTGTGCTCTGTCAGAATCCTCAAAATTTTCCCCCTTAATTTTTTGGAGGTCATTTAATAATAGTGATGTTTTCACTCAAGCCATCATGTTAAATATATCTTGTAAACAGAGACAAAGTGTAAAACAAGAATCCTGTCTTTCTGGTTTCATTAAAGAGTTAATTCCAATATCATTGAAGGATTGGTCTCATTTTTTATGCTTAAATGCATTATCTCTAAGATAGAGGAAAACAAATTTGAGGAAAAATAAAAAATTTCCTCCCATAGTTCCTGCTGATTTTTGCAAAAAGAGCTGTAATTATTCTCACTGTAGCTCAGCCTGAGAAGAGAATGAGTCAGCTCTTCAGAATATAACAAGTTAGTTACCGAGGAAAAAATTGACTTCATGGTATTAAAAACACGGACTTTATAGTATGGTCAAATTTACATGAAATAGGCAAAATGTTTTACCTGGAGTTTCCAGATAATGATCGTGGTTTTGTGTTTCTTTTGGATATATGGAAAATAATGAGAAAGTAAGTCATAAAGTTATTTTCCCTAAGGAAAATCTTGTCACAGCAAAACCTCTCTAAAAGATTGTTAAAGGTCACCACCTTCACTTTTTTTCTCAATTCTGTACTCTTTTGGTCACAGTTTTGTGTCTTCCTACCTACAGTTTTATTTTATACTGAAGAATACTATCCTGGCATTTCTGTATATGATAGTTTGCTCTTAAATCCAGAGTTACACCAATAAACTGATTTTTCTTTCTTTTCTTTTCAGAGGGACATTCACTCCACATTCCATGAGGTACAACACCTTGACTCATACCATTATAACATAAATTAAAAATATTATTCTCATTTTAGCTGGTTTTAAATTAACGTATAGGGTAAAATGTATAAAAGACAAAGCAAATTCAAAAACAAGAGTTTTTGTCACATTTAATTTATTCTTTTTACTTTACTTTAGGTATTGCTGTCTTTAATTTATTGTCAGAAAGGTTGAGTAATAGGGTGCCTGGGTGGCTCAGTCATTAAGCGTCTGCCTTTGGCTCAGGTCATGGTCCCAAGGTCCTGGGATCGAGCCCCACATCGAGCCCACATCGGGCTCCCTGCTTGGCGGGAAGCCTGCTTCTCCCTCTCCCTCTGCCCCTGCTTGTGGTCCCTCTCTCACTGTGTCTCTTTCTGTCAAATAAATAAAATCTTTAAAAAAAAAATTTTTTTTTTTAAAAGAAAGGCTGAGCAACAGTATTATTCAGTCAAGGATGTTCTGCATATTAAACAGAACATCTGTAGGCTGGGATAAGAGTCTTGATTCTTCCAGGAAACAAATCTTTATTAATCATTTGGATAACAGGGTCAGAAAATGTATGTGTACAGGGCACACAGCTACTTGGCCTTCATTCTTCTTTCCCTTTTTTCTTCCCATCTGCTCCATAGATTTAGACTTTGTGTTTACTTCTCACACATTTGCCATAAAATGTAAGGCAGGGGGTGGTAGCTATAGCCTATTATTCTGACCCACAAAAATATGTTTTTTTAAAAACATTATTTAAATTGTTGAAAAATGTCAAAAGAAAGATAAGATTGTGTGAGATGTGAAAGCATATGGTATTCAAATTTCAGTGTCTATAAACAAAGTTTTATGGGCACATAGCCTTGCCTATTCTTTTACATGTTGTCTGTGATGGCTTGGCTTTTGTGGCTATGACAGCAGAATTGAGTACGGGACAGACACTTTATGTCCTACAAAGTATGACCTATTTATTGTCTAGCCCTTTATAGGAAAAGTTTGCTGACTCAGCTCTAAGACAAAGTCATATTTTTTAACTGAGATTTTTCTAATTCTAATTCTGGAGATGAATTCTACCCCAGATGAATTCCACTCCAGAATTAATAAAAGCTGTTAAATACTTTTCTCTTTTGTAAATATCTGCATTTTTTCCTAAGGAATAAAAAACCAGTGTGTTCATCAGAACTGCATAGAAGTCTGAACATCTGTAAGTTAAGAGCCTGTGATCTAAAACTATTCTTACAATTGGGAAGAACCAAGATGATATGCTTATTTTTGGCGATAGTACCAATGTATGTACTTACATAAATTATTGTATGTAGATGTACGCATAATCTTTTTAAATATATACATACCAATTGAAAATTAAGTTTTTTCTTTTTAGTATAGTCTGGCATCTAAATAATAGGGATAAACTTAAAACAGGTACATTTTTTAGCTATGAGGACACCCCCCACAAATCACTTCCTTTTGGTTTAATTCTTTGAATAATTCAATTAATGGAGGTTTATTCCTGCATAGCTCCACTAATCATTTAACTTCTCAAATTCTCTAAAGCAATGGCGATCTTGTCATTGAGTGGGCTGCATTATTGTAAGCTTCTGTTACCCCAACTCGGCATTTCAAATGTTTGCCGTATGCATTTCTTACCTAGGCTATATTTAATGAAAAATTTTAACTTAGTATTCTTTAAACAGTTTATTTTAAATAGTAACTATATAATCATAACCTGAGTCACAGGTTTAGTAGGTAGTTATATGAATATTTTTCTAATACATATTAACATAAAAAATTTTAAAAATCCTTTTATTCATGTGCTGCCTAAAATCATCTTGTAAATTTGTTTGTTCACATAACAAATATTTATAGAGCATATGCTCCATGCCGGACATTATTCTAATGCTCTGAAGATACAACAGTGCACAAACTGACAAAATTTCTGCCATCACAAATAGTAATGAAGTTCTTTTTAAAAAGAATTAATTTTCCTCTTTGTGATAAAAAGATGCACTCTATAAAAATGCTATAAGAATACTAGGTCTAGTTTTTCTTTTGTTTTTTTTTAAGTGAACCCCAAAGAAGATAGATGATATGGTAAGACATTTCTGTTTGTGAAAATATTTTAGAAGACTATAGATAATTTATATTCTTAAAATCTATTTGTAATATTTATAGTATTGTTAATAAGCTAGATTTTTAAATTGTCTTAAAAATGGAATTACTCCCTGCCTCTCCCCACCAAATACATCCTTTCTCAATTGTCCTGAATTCCTTCAGTTATAGTTCTTTCACTAAAAGTAAGGTGTTTATTATTTCTTCTCCCTTCCTTTCCAAAAGCAATTAATAATCAAGAACTAAGTAAACAGATTGTGTTGATTTTCTGAGCTAAAAGTATGAATTCAATCTTTCCTTTTGCTTTTTACACTAACAATTATGTTCATAACATGAGAGAAATTTCAAGTCCCCATGATATTTAACAAATAATGCTAAGATTTCAATATCCCCTGGCGCCTGATTTTAATTTTTAAAAAAATTCTTTAAGGAAACATCTAGCAGCTCGTCTACTGAGGTAAGACTTCTTCAAAGTCAAAGACCAATAAACGGAGAGTACTTATTGCCTGTTTTTGTGTGGTACCACGTTGCTAATTTTCAGCTAAACCAAACTTGCAATCAGGAAGCAGTAAGACAGAAGCTATTTAAGCCATATACACAGAATCAGAGTTGATTGGAGGGCTGAAATTGGCTATTGGAGCTATATTCTCAGTATTTCATATTCCATGTTTGTTTTATTCTCTGCTCTTTGGCAATAGGTATCTAAACTCTGACTTTGAGCTTGTGCCCAAATTGCCTTCACTGGGACACTTTCTTACTATTGAATGAAGGATTGGGTTAGTAGTTAGGCCACTTACACAAACACCTGGAGGAGAAGTAGCCAGGTGGTTGAACACCATTGGAAAGGGTGTTCCAGGACTGGCCCAAAGTCTGTGGTCTGTGTCTAAGGGCTTCCTGTATAGAAATTAGTGAACACACTTTACCTTTCCTCTAATTTGGAGGCCTTAATCTGAGAGTCTGTGGCCATATATGGCTAGAAGTTGTCACCTTGGAAAGGACATGCATTTCAGCTGCTCCATACCTCCTTTTGCTCATTTATTTCACCTACCTGCCCCCATGGCTATTAAACATTGTCTAAACAATGCAGAATTTATTCTGACTTTAAAACAAAGTTCAGTGTCATTTTTCTCAATCCAGAGTAAGGGCTCATATAATGAAGATTTTAATATATTTAATTCTTAGTAAATGCCTCTATTGGGTAAATTAGGCCTTTATTTCTGAGTGGAATGGCTTCTGATCATTGACACAGTATTTTGAAAAGTATTTTCTTGCAAATACTAATATATCAATGAAGTAAAGTTGTTCCTTACCTTCTTTACCTAAGGAATCTGAAGAGTCACTGAGATAATTCTTTTTCATTCAGTAAAATTAGTTCAAAATTATGTAATACCTTCTTGTGTGTTTTTGTAGCATGTGCTTTTTTACTCTTCACAGAAGATTGAGCTGACTGAGAAAAGCACTACCTAAACCAACTGGTAAATTTCATTTCAATTACACTTTGTAATTTCACTTAAAAGGTTTTACATCTGTTTCCAAATGACCAGTGACCTATCTCTCTCACTTTTTCCTATACGACCTCTTCAATTTTCATAGTTTTCATTGTAACCAATCATCAGATTATTCTTAAATCTTTAGTTCCACTCTAGACCTTTTCCTCCCAAATTTAGAATACCATATTAAACACTTTCCTGGACTTTTCCATCAGCAGTCATCTTTTACCTTGTCTGTTTTGCAAATGACAAGATGTCTCAGTGAGCTAAAGCTGCTATAACAAAATACCATAAACTGGGTGGAGCTTGGTGAGTTTGACAACAGGGCGGCAGCATGGTTGGGTTCTCGATGCAGACCCTCTTCCTGACTGGCAGGTAGCTGCCTTCTTCCTGTATCTTCACAGAAGCTCTCGGGTCTCTTTTTCTTCTTATAAGAGTACTAATCCCATCATGGGGGCTTTACCCTCATGAACGATTATAAACCTAATTTGCCTCCCAAGGTCCCTACTTCCTAATACAACATATTCAGGAGTAAGGCTTCAACATAGGAATTTGGGGGGGAAACAGACATTCATAACATAAGGTGAACCCCTAAGGGCAAGAATAGGAGATTATCACTGTTTTCCCAATGCCCCAGAGGTTTGATGTTATCTAGAAAGCAGTCGTATATTGTTCTTTATTTGTTTGTTGCAGTATTTTTTATTTTAGTAATTCACACAGGAATACAACAAAAATGTTTTAGTTAAATAAATAAACATCATGGATTATGCCATAGACTATAAACCATGTTTTTATTGTAAGAGAAATGAAGGAGAAGGAAGAGAAATAATAAGAGGAAAAGGAAGAGAAGGAGGAGGAAAATCCAGCAAAAATACCAATATAAATACCAATTCACTGTTTGCACGCTTATGCCACCAATTTAATGCCACACTTGTGATATAGCAATAGCGCTTTATTGATATTTCCCTTGTAAATGTAAACCTGGCATTTTCAAACAGTACGGTTGGTAATAGAGGAAATGATATCTGTTTTACTTAACTATAAAATATCAGGACATGTTCTGGTCCATCAATATTCTAAAATGACCTACTGTCCCTGGAGGAGGGCAACATAACTAACACAAGAAGGCTATTCTGTGCTTATAGTCCACCTTCTTGTTTCTCACTGTCCCCATGCTCCTTATCATGTTGAAGCAGAAAGTGATGGGTGGAATAATGCCTATATTTGGTTTCTAAACCTAAGATATGTTTTAACTGTAAGTTTTATTTATTTATTTATTTATTTATTTATTTATTTAAGTAGGCTCCATGCCTAGTGTGGAGCCCAACATGGGGATTGAACCCATGACCCTGAGATCAAGACCTGAGCTGAGATCAACAGTCAGATACTCGACGGGCTAAGCTGCCCAGGTGCCCCCCAATTGTAGGTTTTAAATGTGTTTGTTTATTTATTTATTTATTTTAAAGACTTTATTTATTTTAGAGAGAGAGAACATGAGTATGGGGAGGGACAGAGGGAGAGGAACGAACAGACTCCACACTGAGCATGGAGCCCGACCCGGGGCTTGATCCCACCATCCTGAGGTCATGACCTGAGCAGAAAACAAGAATTGGATGCTTAACTGACTGAACCATCCAGGCTCCCCTTATTATGTATATTTAAATGTGTATTTTAACATCTATTTATTTTCATTACCTGGCAGTTTATTTTTGTTGCTAGTGTTATTTGGTAGCAGCTTTGGAGCATTTTACTTGAGGCTATGAATCTCATAGGTCTATTAGAATAGTGCCTAGTAACACTGCTTAAAAGAATCCATAAATACATAAGTGAGGGAAGAAAGTAAATGAGAAATGGAGGGGGGAGAAGACAAAAGGAAGGAAGTCATAAGAAAATTCCAAAATGAGTAAGCAGGGCTTATTTTTAAAAATCAGACTTTCTATATTTACTAAACTCTATACATCTTTTTTCCATTGAGAATATACTAGAGATTGGGTATTTTTGCAATTGAGAAGAGACTTTATATCTGCAAGGCTTAGAAATCAATGAAAAATATAACAATTGATTTAATTGAATTTCACTTTAATTCTTTTTTTGCCTTAATAAAACTCTTATAATACTTTGTATACTACCCAGAGAATAACAATAATTTCTAATGGGGTTATACAAATATAGCATGGAAGGTCTACCTTAAATATAAATAAATATTTTCTTAAAACACCTGTTAAAAATTAAACCTTAAGTTTTATTTATGGGGTCAAATGTATAGAAAAATAATACATTTATGAGTCTGTTATGTGGGTTTTAAAAATTTATGGTACACAATTAATCACCTGGAGATACCGTTAAGATGAGATTCCTAGTGCACGTCTGAGATTCTGATGCAGTGAGTCTGGAAAGAGGGCCTATAAATTTGTATTTCCAACAAGCTCTCAGGTGATGTTGATTCTTACAGTCCCACACATCGTATTTTGAGTAACAATAGACTAGCACATAAAATTTAGCAAAACTCTAATGATTTTCTGATATTCAGTTCTGAGTACATTGAATTAACCAACTAGTAGCAAAGAGGTGAATTTTTATAAATTTTGACTAGAGATAAGTGAAAACAGTTTTTCCTTCTAAGGTAATGATATAAACTCATGGCTTCCACTGAGGAACATGAGCCTCTAAAGAATCAAAGGAAGTAAATTAAATTCCAAAACATATGCCTCCAGCTACTACGTATAGTACTGAGCTTCTAAGGTCATTTGATATGAAAATAAGAATTATTTTATCATACAGTACTCAAAAGATTACAGAATTTTGGCCAACATACCTTAAGACTTAAAATATCCCATAGTCGATAGAATAAAAACACATTTTAACAATTTGTAGGAAAAATACTTGAAATAAATGATAACTCCTATTTTATTATGCTAGTTATTACCACTTATTAAACACAGATAAACTTTTAATAAGATGGTATCGTTTTTGGCATAGAGTTGTTCCATCTTGGACATGCATTTGTTGAAAAAGGATGGATGGTGTTCTACAGAAACATTTTTCCATTTCAATTCACTTCTCTGCTTGGTTTACTCTACCATACATTTCCCTTTGTCTTATGCACATATGCCTTTTGATTTGATGGGTCCATTTGTTTCCTGGTCATATGCTTTACAATCTCCTATTGTAAAATCACCATGTTCAGTTTATCTTGGTTTCTGTGGGGACAGATTTTGGGCATTACTTTCAGTTCTGTAATATGATTTCACAATTGACATGATTTGGAAAAACAAATGGAGGATTTCAGTGTATTAAATACATCCGTCCTCAGGAAAATCTCATCATCTCCTAAGGCTTCAGAATTTTGAGTTCTCTGATTTTTGAGTCTCATCTTGGATAAAAGGTAATGTATTCATGGACAATCAAATATGATCTGATTCTAATCTTTTGTTTCTTAGGATAAGTTGAAAAACATCTATAAAATGTATAATACTTATTAAAAATACCTCATAAAGAAACAATTTAAAGAAGTAATGACCTGATGGTGGTGATTTGAAGGTGAGTTCAGGATTTCAGTGCCTCTGAATTAACAGCAATCATGGTACAAAGAGAATGATGTGCAAAATGGAGGAGATGTGCTCCATCATCTCTGCTGGTGGGATTTTCTAAAAGCCTTTTTATTTCCTTGACTAAATATGTCACATTGACTTTGTTCAGAATTACTTTTACCTTTAATTTAAGGTTTAGTTTAAATTTTATAAGAAAATGATCTCTTGAGTAGCGTAAACTCTCTGTTTGCGAATGTGTATATTATTTCAAAAATTTAAAAACAGACTCTTAATTATAGAGAACTAATTGATGGTTCCCAGATGGGAGATGGGTGGGGGAATGAGTGAAAAAGGTGAAGAAAATTAAGAATACACTTATCATGATGAGCACCCGTAATGTACAGAATTGCTAAATCATTATATATATATTTTGTTGTAATATTTCATTTTTTATGACATGTTATTTTATTTGTAATTTGGCTGAGAAAAAAGTTTTTACTATTTCAAAATTTTATTATTGTGTTCTTTCAGAAATATTTTTTCAAAGCCCTAAATCAGTCAATCAATCAATCTATCTATCTATCTATCTATCTATCTATCAAAGACTACTTATTGTGAATTTCTCTCAATCCTCTACTTTCAAGAAAATGCCGGGTATAAACAACACTAAAAGCTACATCTGATTTTGTATCATAACATGACTGAATATTTGCTTTAACTAGTAGATGATAGAAAAAGTTAACCCAGAAATATATAATTTTTTAAAAGATTTTATTTATTTGTTTGAGAGAGAGAGAGAGCGAGCGAGAGAGAGAGAGAGCACAAGTGGGGTGAGGGGCAGAGGGAGGAGCAGACTCTCCGCTGAGCAGGGAGCCCGAGGCAGGGCTCAATCCCAGAACCCCGGATCCTGACCTGAGACAAAGTCAGACACTTAACCGATTGAGCCACCCACGTGCCCAAGAAATATTTAATTTTCATGATTTGTCGAACGCCACAGTCCTCAGTTTAAGCCAATGAGGCGAAATAAGCAGAAAAGAACAAGGAAAATGCCATCAGCCCTGAGTTCTTCTTCATATGTTAAAGATTTAGAGTTATTTAGCAGAAGAACAGTCTCTCTTCTCTACACAGAAGTTGTTACTGTATAGCTCTATCAAACCTGGTGGCTAAGAAAAAAATGCTTTTACCTAATATTTACCTTACAGTTTGAAAATGTTTCTACTTATATGCTGTCAATTCAGAAATGAATAATCTGCTTTATTTCTTTTTCAACAGCAATAAAATTGGGTTCATTTGCATAGAAAGAATTACAAATACATGTCAAAGAGTCCAGATTATGTTAATTTGGTTGAAGAAGATAATTTGCAAGACTAAATCACTTTTGTTGATTCAATTTGTCAACATATCTGCAGATATTGTCCCTGAAACTTCTTTTCAATTTGATTTTTCTCTGCCAACTATCATTCATTTTCTAATATCAGGGTCACATCATCTACACCATTCCCAACCCTGAAACCTGGCTCATTTTCACACACTGTTATAAAACCAGTCCCTGTTGTTTGTCATTCTATCTTCTAAACATTTTTTTACACTTTGCCTTAACTCTCATCATGTCATTCTGTGGGCCCCATAATCTCACAACAACCTAAAGGGCCAGCCAGCCTGACTCCATCACTGTCCTCCTTACATGCTGAAGGATATCACTTCCAGCATGCTATCCTCCCCTTCCCTTGTGTTTCTCGGCTGGCTCCCAACACCTCTCCTTACTTATCCTATATAATCTAGCACAACTTTAGCTTTTGCTTTACTTTAATATCCCCATCCTCTTGGTCTCTTCAAGATGTCCCTTTTCGGTGTTTCTATAGCGCTTTCCAATTTCCAAATCACAGCACTTGTCTTTACTTAGCAATGTCCCCTACCATTGTAGGTCCCTAAGTTCCCTGATGTCAGGCAATGTGTTTTCATTGTCTTTGTCTTCCTGTACGTTTCCCAAGGCTTTGGAATGTAGTTGGTCAGTAAATGTTTGACTTACAAATGCAGAAATGAATGTGCTACTGATTTTCACATATGCTTTCACGGGACTCAGCCAAATATGAAAATCTTTGTCTTTGTCTTTATCATGGCTCTCATGGTTGCCTTGATCATAAGTATATCAGGAAGTTTTGAACAATATGTTCTCAGTAGTTATCCAAAAATTCTCCTTATTTCTTGTTTTCTGGCCTATGTTTGCATTTTCACAAACATGGCTTTATAGATTTTAATGTTTTTATATGGACATTTTCCTTGAATTAAACTAAATAAGTTCATTAGGCATTTAGAATAAATCCTGGGTACACACATATAGTAAACACACACAAACACTCAATTGTAATTATCTTAATGTAAAAATAAAATTTGTAGAAGCGTTCCATAAAGGTGTGAGATTGAGAGGCACTTCAATATTATAAGCTCTAGTCCAAGCAAATGTCAGGAGCTCCTGCCTGTATTGTCACTTACCTGTGTGTCACCAGGTAAAATTCGATGTCTCTGAAGCTGTTTCTTCCTCTTTTACCTCCTGCCCATGATTTGTTTATCACTCTGTTAACACTAATAGTCTCTTTCACTTTGGTGTTCTTACTGTTCAGTTACTGAGAAATTCATCAAGATATATAATAATACTTCAGCTAATCCTTCAAGTTCTAGGGGATGGTTCAAAAAATATTGGTTAACACAGTTTATCACATTATTTTTAATAAAAAGATAGAAGTGGAAACAATAAAAATCTAAGAAGAGAGAAAAACATAATACCAGATTCTACTAGCACATAAATATTTGACTGTGAGTAGCTTTTGAACACCTTAAAACATATCCATATAAAAAATATCTGTTTTGAAGAATTCCAAAGCTTAGCTTTTGAACTTCACTCCAATTCACACATGCTACATTTCTTCCCTTTCACACACACAAAATAATTTGTGCCAGAGTGAATTGCTATTAAAATGTAGCAAGTTTACCCTCCTTTCAAGGGAAAACTGAATGGGAAGAAATCAGAGAGGGAGAGAAACCATGAGAGACTCCGGACTCCGGGAGCCAAACTGAGGGTTGCAGATGGGAGGGGGTTGGGAGGGGGTGGGGTCATTGTGTGATGGGTATTAAGGAGGGCACATGTGGTGATAAGCCCTGGGTGTTATACGCAACTAATGAATCGTTGAACACTATATCAAAAACTAATGATGTACTGTATGCTGGCTAATTGAACATAATAATAAAAAATTAATTAATTTTTAAAAATGTAGCAAGTTTAATTATAGAAAAAACTCTTCAGTTCTTTTAATGATGTCATTAAACAAAAAAACTAGTTTAGAGTATCAGTTACTAAGACTTTCCCTCTATTTTGTTTAATCATAAATGTGGCAACTAATGCATTTTTACATTCAATTTGGAGTTATAAAGTAAAGATGTTCACGAATTTTTTCTTTTTCTTTTTTTTTTTTGCAAGGGAGCTGATTCATCTAATGAGGTAAGACATATTTCCATTCATTGGAAAACTTGATCAGAAAGCATATATTAATGGAATATTACTTAGCCTTCAGAGAGGATGAATACCTACCATTTGCATCGACATGGAGAGACCTGGAGGGGATTATGTAAAGTGAAATAAGTCAAGCAGAGAAAGACAATTATCATATGGTTTCACTCATATGTGGAACATAAGGAATAGAGCAGAGGACCACAGGGGAAGGAAGGAAAAACTGAATGGGAAGAAAACAGAGAGGGAGACTCTGGACTCTGGGAACCAAACTGAGGGTTACAGAAGGGAAGGGGTGGAGGGATGGGGTAACAGGGTGATGGGTATTGAGGAGGGCACATGTTGTGATGAACACTGGGTATTATATGGAACTAATGAATCGTTGATCACCATATCAAAAACTAATGATGTACTATATGTTGGCTAATTGAACATAATAAAAAAAAGAAAGCATATATTAAAATTTATATCTGTTCTTCATTTTAACAGAAATTTGCTTGGAGTAGAAAAAATTATGTTAAGTATTTTCCTGATAAAGTGGTATAAGACAAACATATTTTATATTTTTGTCTCTGAGTATTTATTCTAGAAGGAGAATTAATCTCTTTGGGGAGATTTGGAGAGCATATCTCTGAAACATATCTATACAATGAATGCTAAAATACATAGTGATTTTATTTATTTTATGATGCACTGGTAAAAGACCAAAAAGTCTTGTGCACTAGTACTACTTAAAAGGAAACTCATAATGCCATCCTGAAGAAACCAGAACTTAAGTATCTATGTCTGGCAAAAAATTGCCTTGACCTAAAGAATACTTAAACTTCTAATTCTATTAAGTATAATATATGCCTATTGGAGAAAAGAGGCTGTTAAAAACACATAGAAGGTGGTAAGTTCCCACCTTCTGATTCTTTTGGAGGGTGATGAACTCATTGGGTTAAGTTAACTTGACCATGTTAAATGAGATAAGAAATTCATTTATTTAACATTTTTCTTAATGAAATATATCCTTGATATTTCATATTATTTTGACATGTCATTTCAGTGTGATGAGAATCCAAAATTCTTACTAATAGAGTAAATAGATGCATTTGAAATGACACCATGTAAATTTCAAGAGCAGGGATGGATGATATTTGGACTGAAAGAGGTGAATATTCAAGGACGGGCAAAGTAGGAGCTTGGAGGTAATATTATAAAGAATATGTCAGCCTCTTGTGAGTGGCTGGCTATAATCAGTGGCCCCATATGTATTATAAAACAACTAAATGATCAACAAACAATAAAAATGCAAATGCTGCATCATTTCTGTCTTCTTTTAAACATTTTTATTATAAAAAAGTGAAAACCTATCCAAAAGTTTGAGAAAACAATCATGTAGTTGATATATGAGTTCCTACCAACTTTAACAACCTGATTTTTATTTTTTTTAAAGAGAAATCAGTTTACTTGTTTTTAAGACAACCTGATTTTTAATCAAAATTATTGTGAAATATTTGCACTGTCATTGTCTCATTTCTATGCCACTGCCCCTTTCCTTTTATTTGTATGCAGGGAGGGTATCCTGAAAATTTCTACTATTATCATCAATATCCACAATATCAGAGATATTATGACTCTAAGTAACTTTACAATGCTGCACAGTAACCCAGGACAGGATTACAGAGGTAAGCTGGGTCTAGTGACATTTTATACTCCAGAAGTGTCAATGGGGACAGTCTGAACAAGAAAAAACAAAAGCAAGGCATCAAACCAAAAGCAGCCCCAGTTTAGGAAATAGAACCTAGTGTAGCTCTCCTAAGGGGTAGTTATTTAACTGTTTCCAAAAGAAAACTTCTGTCCTGGTATGGTTAAGGGGCTGGGATTGGGGATGGGGAAAACTGTGTTTGTATCCTGGTCCTCACAACTACTATATTATGACCTCAAATCATTCCTAATCTTTTCTAAACTTCATTTTCCCATGGACAAACCAGCATTATAATGATGCATAACCAATTTATAGAATTGGTGAGACTATTAAAAAACAAATTACATAAAAGAATTTTATTAGAATTGTACATAAATGTCACTCCAGGCAGCCCTGCCACTAAATCTGTGCCTAGATATTGTTTAAAACTTTTCCTTCTAAATCATAATCTTTGGAATAGCTGCAAAAACACCATCTGGGAAATTGTCAGAAAAGTAGAATCTGAAACCACACGCAGCCCTATTAAATCAGGATCTGTATTTTACCAAGATCCCTATATGACTCATAACACAATGAAGTTTGAAACTTTGTCTTGGGGATTCTGATGAGCAGTTAGAATAGGGACCACTGCTCTAATATAATACCAACAAGAGGAAAGGAAATATTAGAAATTTACTTTTGGATGACAATTTTACCTAAAATAATATTAAATGTTCCAAATTCTATGAAAGATTCAATATTTCACTATAATAAAGCAATATTTTTGGAGAAAAATAAGACTGTCCTACAACTCAGAGTTGAAATAGTTCCAAAGCATTTCAATTATTTTTGAATGCACATAGAGAATTCAATCTCACTGAATTCCCTGTTGTCATTAATGGCAGAACAAAAAATCTGAACTTGACTCCCTAAGCATTAGGTAATAACAAATAATATTTAACCAAGGAAGGATATACTAAAAATATTGTTTGGGAGAGAAATAAATGAGTAGGATATAATTAAGCAGAGGGTGGTGGACCTGAAATAGTTGGTGATAGAAAGACCCTGGAGAAATATGAGAAAGAGACCCTAAGAAAAAGCAATCAATAGGTTTGATGATGGGTTGAATGAAAGACGACAGCAGGGAAGGAGACAAAAAAGAAATGGATGCAAGTTGTCAGAATTGGATTAAGAATTCAAAGTGCGGAGCACTATGCCTTTCAGAAAGAGACAGTGCTATGCTGTTGCTCACGTGTTTCTTGGTTTTTGGTTTTTTTCTTCAGGGAATTTTGGTCTGTGTGTGTGTTTTACTTGGTTTCAGTAGGGATGTTAAAGACAATTTAGCTATGTTAAGTTTAAAAAAGTATAGCATTCAAATTGAAATGCCAAGGGAGCTAAAATGCAGAACTAAACCACTGAAACTCAAGTGAGAAGTGACAAAGGGAGGAAAAAAGATGACAGGAACTCATTTAATCAATTTTTCAATATTTATTCAACTTTTTTTTTAACTCTGTGAAGTGCTGCAGCCCCTGGAGATGTAACTACCATCAGCCAGAGTCCCTGCACTCCACAGCTTGTTATCTAGTTTTAAAGATGGATATAAAAACAAGCAACCATCAGAATATCATTTCATAAATAAGTGATGTGAGCGGGTGGGTTATTTAGGCTGATTATACCAGCAGGTTTATGGCAACTGAAGTGACAGGGGTCTAGACCATGAAGAAGGCCATTGAGAAACTACCAAAACAATTAGGCATAAGAAATAAGAGCTTGAGGGAAAAAAAAAAGAAGTAATAGAGATAGTAGCAATTTCTTCTACTGTAGACTCTGTGCCAGTTCTGTAGAATAATTCTGGTCAAGCTTTTTCCTGTGAATAATTTTAGTCATGGCACTGTTTTTGGTCAGGGATCCTTTGTCATGTCAAACCAAAACAAACCCAAACTTAGATAAAGAGAGACTTTCTTCAAAACAAAATCCATTGCATGGGAGAGCACTTAAATCTCAGAAATCTGCAAGTGTCTCAGAATCCAA